>NW_015093057.1:0-2509 GCF_001431845.1 Calidris pugnax
TCAGGGCTTTGTCCAGTTGGATCTTGAAAGCCTCTGAAGGCAGAGATTGTGCTGGTTCTCAGGGAGTTCTGTGCCACTGCTTGCCTGCCCTCATGAGGGTAACGATTTGCCTTATGTACAGCCTGAAACCTCTCTTGTTTCAGTCTTTGTTGTCTTGTCCATCCACCATGCATTGCTGTGAAGTGTCTGGTTCTGTCGTCTTGATACCTTCCCCAGTAGCTCTCTTCTCAGTTGAGCAATCCCACTTCCCTCAGCTACTTCTCACAGGGCCTGTGACTCAGCCCCCCTGGCCATCTTGGTGGCCCTGTGCTGAACTCAGTCCAGTTTATCAATGTCTTTGCTGTATGGGAGAGGCACAAAACTGGGCAGAGTGCTCTGGATGGGATCTAACAAGTGTTGGGTAAAGGAGGCCGGTGGCTTTTCTCCATCTCCTGGCTACAGTCCTGTTACTACAGCCCAGGATGCTGTTTGCAGTTTACTGCCTGTGGAGACCCCCAGGTCCCTTTCTGCAGAGGGGGTTCCCAGCCAGCCAGTCACCAGCCTGTGTCATTGCAAGGTGCTCTTCCTTCCCAGGCGCGGGGCTTTGCCTTTGTCCTTAAATTTTGTAAGGTTTCTGTGTGCTTATTCCTCACATCTCCCAAGGCTCCTCTGAGTGGCAGCCCTGCCCTCGAGCACAGAGACTGTGTCCCCCAATTTGGTGTCACCTGCAAACATGACAGATGGAGAGTACGCTCCACCCTCTTGTCTAGGTCACTTGCAAAGATAGGACAGACCTGGGTAGACCTGGGCCAAGATAGACCCGTTTCACATAAAAGAGAATCTGTAGCTTTAGGGTAAGTGTGTTTCTATTGCCTGGTGTTAGCAATATTGAGATAAATTATTTTGTAAATTCTATAGAGCAACTTCATCCTACTGCTTCAGGCTCCATAAGTAATTCTGACTTTTTAACATACTTTCTTATTCTTCTGACAACAGCAAAGATAAATGTGTGTCTTATTTTTAAGTTGCAGAATACATTAAGGAGTATTCTTCTGTTTTATTTCTGAGTATTCTTGTTTTATAGTAAGAGAGTCATAATTGGGAAATACTTATTGATGCTGTCCCTTTGTGCAATTTTCCTTGAATGTTTTCCAGACTCTGTTTATTAAATCAAATTTCTAAATTTTTTTTACGTTTTACGTAACATACTCCGTATTGGCTCCTGTGGTAATTCTGTCCTGTGAATAAGTGTGTGTTACAGCACAGGATTATGCTTAGGCATTGATGGTTTTAAAGGGTAGTTTTTTAGACAAGAGTGGATTTCCCTGTTGAACAGAATCATGGAAGCCAATTCAGGTGTAACCTCCTCTGAGAGCATTTGATGCTACAGTCGCTTCAGTCAGGATCACAAACCGTGTGATTTCAAAGGGAGGAAAACGTGTGTGTGTGTCAGCCAGACAGCACTGAGAAACACCTGTATTGGGTGTGTTAGTCTTGGGTCCATGTCCCTCCTGTGCTGAGGACCCCAGAGCTGGACAGGTGTGTCAGCCACGCCACTCAGCTTGGTGTCATCTGCAAACTTGCTGAGGGTGTACTTGATTGCACTGCCAGTGATGAAGATATTAAACAGTTCTGGTCCCAATATGGACCCCTGAGGGACACCACTTGTCACTGATCTCCATCTGGGCATGGAGCCGTTGATCACAGTCGTAGTAAAAGCCTCAGAAAAGTTAAAATTATATTAAGATGTAGAAATTTGAGCTGTCATGCTACTAATATATGTTTGGTTTGTTTCTTTTTTTCCTATAGATAGATTTTGTATCGCATCAAAGCCTAAGGCTAATTCTAACCATAAATTACTGGTCATAAATTGAAAAAATGAGAGGTTCCACAGGGGTATGAAGATGACCTTGTCACTGTGAGTGCAGCAGACAGTGGAACAGGTTGTTCCAGAGAAACTGTATAGTCTCTTGTCCTTAGAATTTTTCAAGGTTTAGTCGGGCAAAGCCCTGAGGAGACCACAGGTGACCCTGCTTTGAGAATAAGGTTGAATTGGAGACACCTGAGGTCCCTCTCAGCCTGAGTTGTCCTCTGGATTCCACTGTTTTCCAGAGGACCTGGTTATCTTTGTGGGGAACAAGTAGTGGATAGTACTCTAGTGTTGAATGTTTTACTTTTAAGGAAAACAAAAAGTATTTTTCCCTTTACAGAGGCAGATGATATATTTGTTTCTTGTATGTCAGCCTTGATAGGAGTGGTCTTGTGGAACAGAACCGCCTTTTAAAATGGCACCTCTCTTTCTCCTTGTCCCACTGCTCTGGGTAGGCACAAGCCTCAGCTCTGCCATTCCCTGATGGTTCTGTCAGTGTACTTTGGGTCTGTACTGTGATACTGTCAGTTTAGGGTGTTTCTGGCTGTTTGTTCCCGTGCTATTGCGTGTCATCACTTCAGTGATCTAGCACACAATCCTTCTTTAAACCCAGCAAAACAAAACTTTAGTATGTGGATGTATATAGATACACACCTGTAT
>NW_015093058.1:0-1440 GCF_001431845.1 Calidris pugnax
CCTGCCCCATAGATAACCCTGCCCCATAGGTACCCCCTGCCCCACATTCCACCTCTTCCTCGTAGGGACCCCTGCCCCATAAGTCTCCCCGGCCCCATAGGGGCTTAATATTCCCCCCCCCTCTGCCCCATAGAATCCTTCTGCCCCACAGGAAACTCCTCGCCCTATAGGCACCCTGCCTGCCCCACACTTCCCAGCCCCATAGAAAAAGAGGAGCCGGCCCTACCTGCGCGGATGCTCTGCCCCACGGCGACCCCCACTCCTGCCCCACAGCCACGGCGCGGAGCCCTTGCTCCTCTGCCCCACGGCGACCCCACTCCTGCCCCATAGCTCCCTGGGACATGATGACACCCCCCCCCCCTCTGCCCCATAGAATCCTTCTGCCCCACAGGAAACTCCTCGCCCTATAGGCACCCTGCCTGCCCCACACTTCCCAGCCCCATAGAAAAAGAGGAGCCGGCCCTACCTGCGCGGATGCTCTGCCCCACGGCGACCCCCACTCCTGCCCCACAGCCACGGCGCGGAGCCCTTGCTCCTCTGCCCCACGGCGACCCCACTCCTGCCCCATAGCTCCCTGGGACATGATGACACCCCGGCCCTCCCCCACCCCACACCCTCCCCACAACTTCCCCTTTCCTGCCCCATAGCGCGCTTGGGCGGTCCCACAGCGCCCCATAGCGTCCCACAGCACCCTACACCCCATAGCGCCCCATAGCGCCCCACAGCGCCCCATAGCGGCCTCCCCCACCCCAGCACAGAGGCCATGGGGTTTCTTGGGTATGGGGCTGCCCCACATATTTGGGGTGAAAAAAAGGGGTCTGGGGGGGCCTTAGACCCACATCCTGGGGCCCTTCTGTGGGGCAGAGGCCTAAGGGGTCCTCTGTGACCCCCAAGTGACAGTAGGGGGCGCCATTGCCCCACGGTTCCTCTCTGACCCCCAAGTGCGGATCCTCTCTGACCCACAAGTGACCACAGGGGGCGCCATCGCCCCACGGATCCTCTCTGACCCACAAGTGACCACAGGGGGTGCCATCGCCCCACGGTTCCTCTCTGACCCCCAAGTGACTCATGGGACCTTCCAGGAGTTATGGGGCAGGAGAAGACCTTCCATGAGTTATGGGGCAGGAGAGGACCTTGGACAACTTATGGGGCAGGAGAAGTCCTTGGATGACTTATGGGGCAGGAGAAGACCTTGGAGGACTTATGGGGGAGGAGAAGACCTTGGACAAGTTATGGGGCAGGAGAATGGGGCAGGAGAAGTCCTTGGATGCCTTATGGGGCAGGAGAGGACCTTCCAGGACTTATGGGGCAGGAGAGGACCTTGGACAAGTTATGGGGCAGGAGAAGTCCTTGGATGACTTATGGGGCAGGAGAGGACTTTCCAGGACTTATGGGGCAGGAGAAGACATTAGACAACTTATGGGGCAGGAGAAGTCCTTG
>NW_015093059.1:0-1139 GCF_001431845.1 Calidris pugnax
GGCCTCAGGGTGACATCAACTTCCCACCACGGTCCCTGATGGGGAAGCGAGTTCCCCCCCCCCACGCCTCAGGAGGAACCACCAACTGGGGCCCCACCACCAACCTCCTCCCTGCAGCGACGGTGGTTCCCCCCACCCACGGGGGGGGGGATGAGGAAGGTGGGGTGTCTGTCTGGCCACCCACCTCCCAACTTCTCCATCTGTCCATCTCCCGGTCCCCAAACATCTCCATCCATCCATCCATCCATCCTCAAACATGTCCATCCATCCATCCTCAGACATATCCATCCATCCCTCCATCCATCCATCCATCCATCTCCTTCCATCCCTCCCTCCCTCCATCCATCCTTTTCCATCCATCCATCTCCATCCATCCATCTCCATCCATTCATCTCCATCCCTCCCTCCCTCCATCCATCCTTTTCCATCCATCCATCTCCATCCATCCATCTCCATCCATTCATCTCCATCCCTCCCTTCCTCCATCCATCCATCCATCCATCTCCATCCATCCATCCTCAAACATCTCCATCCATTCAGCCTCAGATATCTCCATCCATCCCTCCATCCATCCATCCATCCATCCATCCATCCATCCATCCATCTCCCTCCCTCCATCCCTCCAGCTCCATCCATCTCCATCCATCTCCATCCCTCCATCTCCATCCCTCCTCCACCTCCCCACAGACCCCACCCAGCAGCCCCCACCATGGGGCACCCCATGGACCCCCCCCCATAACCCTCCGGGCCACCGAGGACCACGGGGCAGGTCGTCACCAGATGCTGCTTTGGAGGAACCAGCTCCCGGTGACTCAGGGCCACCAGCCCGTGTCTCACTCCCTCCTTTCTCAACCATCTGCTGTGTCACCCCCCCACCCCCGGTGACCCACCGCCATGGGGTGATGTCCCACCTGACGTGGGGTGGGGCAGGACACCGGGATGGTGGCCACCAACCAGTCAGCATCACGGGGACACCACCATAGCCCACCACCATGAGGGCTATAGGGTCTATAGGGCTGCCCCACAAGTGCTATGGGGTCTATACAGCCCCTCCACACTCCTATAGGGCTGCCCCACAGGCGCTATAGGGTCAATGCAGCCCCCCGCCCCGCTCCTATAGGGTCTATAGGGCCGCCCCA
>NW_015093059.1:10196-10516 GCF_001431845.1 Calidris pugnax
TCCTCCCTGCAGCGACGGTGGTTCCCCCCACCCACGGGGGGGGGATGAGGAAGGTGGGGTGTCTGTCTGGCCACCCACCTCCCAACTTCTCCATCTGTCCATCTCCCGGTCCCCAAACATCTCCATCCATCCATCCATCCATCCTCAAACATGTCCATCCATCCATCCTCAGACATATCCATCCATCCCTCCATCCATCCATCCATCCATCTCCTTCCATCCCTCCCTCCCTCCATCCATCCTTTTCCATCCATCCATCTCCATCCATCCATCTCCATCCATTCATCTCCATCCCTCCCTTCCTCCATCCATCCATCCAT
>NW_015093060.1:0-1471 GCF_001431845.1 Calidris pugnax
CTAACCCTAACCTGACACCCTAACCCTAATGGCAGACTATAAATGTAAGTGTAAACTGACACTGTAATCTGAAATGGATCCACTGACTGTGACTTGACACCCTAATGTGATACTGTAATTTGACCCCCATACTGTAAAATATTGACTGTAGTTTGATTATGTAAGGTGTCCCCTTGAGCCACCTGACTGTTGTTTATGTGATTTGATATTCTTAGTTGTTTATGTAACCCTATGTCCTCATTTTTGACGTGTTCTTCTTCTGAGGTGAGTTTTGTGCTTTGTACTGTTGCTGTCCATTAGTATTTTGTTTTTATTATTATTTTGTTAGTTGGTGATTTGTTATGGTTTTGGTTTTTTAATATTTTGCAGGGGAAAAAAAAATTGGGGGCTAATTTGCATATTTGATTAGGTGTTTTGTGTTTGTTATTGGTTTTTTTGTATTCTTGGGATTCCATTTTTGTGGGGAGTGGTTGGAGAGCTATAGGTGTACTGGGAATGGGGGGGGGGGGGTTAGTTTTAGTTTTACAGAAAAAAAGAAAAAATAAAAAAGTTTTGGGAGGCAGGGGGGCAGGACTACTGGGTTTAAAATTGATTTATATGTAAAATAGATAATTTAAAACTTAGTGCTGCCCAACCAGCAAGCCAAATTTCAAGCTGCTATTCAAAACACTCAGACAATGACATATTCATTCACACAGAAGTATAATGTTAAAGAGAGAGGTAGACAAGAATACAAAGGGAAAAGAGAGTGAAAACCAAGAGAAAGATAGAAACAGGAGAAAAAAAAACCACAAGAGACAGAGAAAAGAGGAAGACAAAACAGAGACAGAGAGAAAATCAGAAAGACACCAAAGAAGAGAGAGAGAGAGACAAAAGACAGAGAGAGAGAGAGAGACAAAAGACAGAGAGAGAGAGACAAAAGACAGAGAGAGAGAGAGACAAAAGACAGAGAGAGAGAGAGACAAAAGACAGAGAGAGAGAGAGAGAGAGACAAAAGACAGAGAGAGAGAGAGAGAGAAAAGAGAGAGAGAGAGAGAGAGAGAGAGAGAGAAGAAAAAGAGACAGAGAGACAGAGAGAGAGAGAGAAGAAAAAGAGACAGAGAGAGACAGAGAGAGAGAGAGAAGAAAAAGAGACAGAGAGACAGAGAGAGAGAGAGAAGAAAAAGAGACAGAGAGAGACAGAGAGAGAATAAAAAGAGACAGAGAGACAGAGAGAGAGAGAAGAAAAAGAGACAGAGAGACAGAGAGAGAGAGAGAAGAAAAAGAGACAGAGAGAGAGAGAGGGGGAAAAGAGAGTAACAACAAGAGAAAGAAAAACACAAGAGACAGAGAGAAGAGCAAGAGACACACAGAGAGTAAGACAAAACAGAGTCAGAGAGAGAGAGAGAAAACACAGAGAGAGAGAGAGAGAGAGAGACAAAACACACAGAGAGAGACAAACAAAAAAAGAGACAAACACACTCTCACACAT
>NW_015093061.1:0-2306 GCF_001431845.1 Calidris pugnax
TTCTTGTAGTCCTTGAGGATAGCCTGGCTGGTTTTGATTTGTTCTAAGGTAACTTTGAATTTTTTGATGAAGTCATCCTCCGTCATCATAGTTTTGGGATAATTTTGACTCATTAGCTTGAGAGGTAAAGAAGAGAAAAAGATGTTAGTATTGGGGATGGGAGTAAGGGAGCAGGTTTCCCTGCAGCAGAAGTCTCTGAGTGACGTGAACCCAATTTTTGTCATCTTAGCTTACAAAAATGACTGAAGCAGAGAGAAACCATAAAGCTGCTCCTCCCCAGTGAACACAAGAGATTAAATAAGTAACAACAACAAAGAGCTCAGTATTTTACTCCTCCTGATTTGACTTGTGACCTTTGAAACCCAGCTTGCAGCCCGCAGCGGGAGTGTGGGTGGACGCATGAGACAAGGAGCATTTTCCACACTCAGGGTTGAAAGGTGACTTTGGTGAGACACCTCTCCTGCCACAGCTGGTTCCCTTTCCTCCCTTCTCCACATCCCACATCTGCCCAGACCTCTCCCCAGTTCCTCCCAGCCCCAGTAAGCACATCCAACCTCCATCACCTGCATCAAATCACGCTCTCCTCAGCCCTGGCCTTTGCTCTCTTCAGCCCCATTTCCACAAGAGCTCCCATGAATGAATCCCATCCAGGGAATCCATTTGTACGTGTGGGCGTGGGAGGAAAAAGGAGTGTTTGGTTAAAGGCTGCAGTTCACCTTTTAATGACTGGAGGGTGATGTGATAAGAGAGGACACTCACCTGGGGCTCAACCATCGAGATGTGAGGTCTCGGGCCAGGTCCAGGCTCATAGGTGTAAGCAGAGTATACGGGAATACGCAGGTCTCTGTTGTACATGGTGGCAAAGTGATACTCGTTGTTGTAGCGCTGGCAGATCCAGGCTGGGTTGTTCGGCTTCAGGGCGTCGTTTGGGGGTGTTCCTTGGAAGAAAAACTGAGGACAATTTTGAAAGGATTTCACCACCTTGCTGTGTCCCAGCCAGAGGCAGCTCGCCAAGACCTGCAGAAGCAGCAGCAACAGCATCGTGGGGAGGATTCCAAGTGAAGGGCTCTTTCTCACCTGGAGGGAAAATGCAGAGAGACACTCAGCTTGGAGAACCTTTCCGCAGAGGAGATTTGGAAACTCACATGCATATTTGCCCTTTTCTTATTCTTTTCCCGGACCCTCATTTGTTAATTCGCATTGGATTCAGGATATTGAGCTAGAGATACCCTTGCTCAGACCCCAGACATCTGGTCCTTTAGGTCTTTAGTAATGCTGGAGCAGGAATATGGAGACCTGTAAGCTGAAAACTGAGAAAGGTGAATCACAAGAAGCGACTTATTCCAGTACTCTCCAGAGCGTGACAGAATGTGCCCCAGCTCAGGCAGAAAAATTACTGAAAGGTTCTTCTAGTCATAGAATCATAGAATGGTTAAGAGTTGGAAGGGACCTAAAAGATCATCCATTACCAACTCCCCTGCCCCATGCTGGGACACCACCCACTAGACCAGGTTGCTCAAAGCCCCATCCAGCCTGGTCCTTGAACCCCTCCAAGCATGGGGCATCCACAGCTTCTCTGGGCAACCTGGGCCAGTGTCCCACCACCCTCACAGGAAAGAATTTCTTTTGCACCACCCTCTGCACGAGCTTAAAATATAGCTAACTAACTTAGTATCAGATATATAGAAACCAACCTACCGTGTGAAAGAGCAGCAGAGAAACAGTATTTCTATGCACAGGACTCCGCTGGCAGCCCCAAAGTGGTAGAGGAGTTTCAAACACCTCTGCTACAGCCTGAAACTGGCTGTGACCTTGGAGGGTTTATAAACGATCTCCTGGAAGGCAGAATTGTGTAATTCTGCTTTGTTAGATTTCTCAGATGGGGTTTAGGGGAAGTTTGTGCAGGGGTGGAGCCAGGACCAGTGGATTTCCAGCGGCCTTTGGCAAGGTATCTCCTTGTGCAATTGTTCCCAAGCATTGTTAAAGTCAAGGTAGACAACATCCCCTGCTCTCCCCTCATCCATCCATCCAGTCATCCTATCATAGAAGGCTATCAGATTGTTCAAGTGTGATTTCCCCTTGATGATTTCCTTGAAGAACCCATGATGGCCGCTCCTGATGACCTCTTTCTGCTACATGCTTAGAGATGACATCCAGGGTGAGCTGTTCCACCACCTTTCCAGGGATGGAGTTGAGGATGACTGGCTTGTACTTACCTGGATCCTCCTTCTTGACCTTTTTGAAGACTGGCATGATATTAGCTTTCCTCCTGTCCTCGGGCACCTCCCCTGTTCTCCATGACTTTT
>NW_015093062.1:0-2224 GCF_001431845.1 Calidris pugnax
AATGTCAGGGGAGAGAAAGCAGCCGGTGCGTATGGATATGGACACACATGCACACGTACACCAGCACACGTGCATACATGCAAGTGGCCACACACGGAGGCACTCAATGTCCAGATGGAGACGGGTGAGAAGTGGTGCCCTCAGGGGTCCGTACTGGGACCAGCATTGCCCAATATCTCCATCAATGACCTGGACAGTGGGATCGAGGTGACCCTCAGTGAGGTTCCAGGTGGCACCAAGCTGAGTGGTGCTGTAGACATGGGATGTCATGTAGAGGTACCTGGACAGGCTGGAAAAGTCATCTGTGTGACCCTCGTGAGGTTCAACAGAGGAGGCCCTGGAGATGCTGGGAGGGCTGGAGCCCCTCTGCTGGGAGGGGGGGCTGAGAGAGTTGGGGGGGGTCAGCCTGGAGAAGAGAAGGTGGCCCAGGTTGGCCCGAGAAGCTGTGGCTGCCCCATCCCTGGAGGGGTTGAAGGGCAGGTTGGAGGGGGCTTGGAGCAACCCGCTCCGGTGGGAGGCATTCCTGGATGGAACTGGACGGTCTTTAAGGTCCCTTCCCACCAAAACCACTCTGTGATTTGATGGGATAAGAGGAAAAGGCCTCAAGTTGCACCAGGGGACATTTAGGATGGATATTGGGAATAATTTCTTCATGGAAAGGGTTGTCAAGCCCTGGAAAAGGCTGCCCAGGGCAGTGGTGGAGTTCCCATTGCTGGAGGGATTGAAAAGCCGGGCAGACGTGGTGCTGAGGGACGTGGGTCAGTGGTGGGTTTGTCAGTGTTGGGTTGATGGTTGGACTCATGGGGTGCAGACCCCAGGCTGGTGGCGTCCCTTCCAACATAAATGATTCTGTGGTTCTGTGTCTGAGCCTGACCAGAGAGCACAGACATTAACGGAACAGCCTGTGTACCTGGAGCTGGGACTTTTCTGGAGGTCTCCAGGCTTTGGTCTCACAGATCAGCTTGCTCTCCCTCACTCACCATACTCTCCATCCTTCCACATCTTCTCCCCTCGAGAAAGCAGGTGTGAGCCCCACACCCTGGTGGCTGCAGGGTGGTGGCAGCAGGGCCAGTATTTGAGAGGTCAGCAGGTAGTAGGGCACTGGGGGATCGTTTTTTACCAGATTGAGCTTGGACTTCATGTCCAGGCTTGGTCTTCCTCCACATGATGCTGCTGTCTGTCCTGTGCCACTCCTGGGCACCTTTTGCTGTGTGCAGAAGAGACTCCAAAAGCAGGAGATCTGTCCTGTCCCTGGGCTCATGTACACCCTGGGGATGTGGGTTAACCCTAGTTTGGTCACCACCCAATAAAGGCCCTCATGAGTCTTTGCTGGCTGGTGTGAATTTATGGCCTCCACCGCTGCCTGGAATGAAACCTCTGCATAGATGGGTTGTCATCTCCTGACTGTCTGGTTTTCTCCTTTAGGATTCTGGGTCTTTCCTTCCCCATGTTCTTTCTCCTGAATTTTTGAACTGGTCTCCAACTTCTTCTCAACACCCCAGCCTTGTCTACCAGGCCTGCCATGTGATGGTGTGCTGTCTCAGTTGAGCTGAGGGACCTTGGTGTGCTGAGACCTCTGGGAAGTCAAGCATCTGACCAAAAGGAGCATCTGCTGTGAGGTGAGGTGAACCAGACCCCACATCCATTGAGTTTATTGTCTAAATCTTCACTGACTTTAAAGGAAAAGCTGAGACCAAAGGCTCCAAAACGGGTCCAAGAGCCCGGCCATGAGCACCTTGGATCAACACCAGTGTTGGAAGGCTTTGTAAGAGCTTTGTGTCCTTGGTGGGATGAGAGAGGAATGCACAGGGAGGGTTTGTCCACTGAGTAAATCTCTTCAGTGTCCAACAGAATTGAGACAGAATTCCCCCCACCCCTTCCTTCTTCCCAGGCTCAACTCCACTCCCCATTTCTCTCCCTCCTCCCCTGAGCGGTGCAGGGGGAAGGGCTACAGAGATGATGAGGGGCCTGGAACATCTCTCTTACAAGGAAAGGCTGAAGCACTTGGGGCTTTTTAGTCTGGAGCAGACTGAGGGGGGATCTGATCAACACCTATAAATACTTCAAGGGTGGATGTCAGGAAGATGGGGCCAGTCTTTTTCCAGTGGTGCCCAGTGACAGGAAAAGAGGAAACGGGCACAAAATTGAATGTAGGAAGTTCCATCTAAACATGAGGAGGAACGTCTTTCCTTTTCAGGTGGCAGAGCCCTGGAAGATGCTGCCC
>NW_015093063.1:0-4013 GCF_001431845.1 Calidris pugnax
GTCTCCCCTTCTGGCCCCTCCCCAGGACCGTGAAGCTGACAGAGTCCGGAGGGGGCCTTCAGACACCCGGGGGGTCCCTCACCCTCTGCTGCAAGGGCTCCGGCTTCACCTTCAGCAGCTTCGAAATGTTCTGGATTCGACAGGCACCCGGGAAGGGTCTGGAGTTCGTCGCACAAATTAGCAGCAGTGGTAGTGACACAAACTACGCGCCGTCGGTGAAGGGTCGCTTCACCATCTCCAGGGACAACTCCCAGAGCACGGTCACGCTGCAGATGAACAGCCTCAAGGAGGACGACACGGCCACCTACTACTGCGCCAAAGGTTATAGTAGTGGTTGTGGTGGTCCTTATGCTGTTGGTGGCTCCATCCCCATCTCCGTGTCCCCACATCCCTGCAAAACGTCTCCAGGGAAAGGGTCGTGAAGCCTTGGAAGAGGCTGCCCAGGGACGTGGTGGAGCCGCCATCCCTGGGGGTATCCCAAAGGTGAGCAGACGTGGTGCTGAGGGACATGGGTCAGTGGTGGGTTTGGGCCCAGTTGGGTGGATGGTGGGACGGGAGGAGCTGAAAGGTGCCTTCAACCCGGATGGTTCTGATTCTGTGACCCAGGGCTGGGATGTGGGGACGCGGGGTCGGGGCCACCACCAGCATAAGGAGCACCACAACCACCACCATAAGCATCTTTGGCACAGTAGTAGGTGGCCGTGTCGTCCTCCTTGAGGCTGTTCATCTGCAGCGTGACCGTGCTCTGGGAGTTGTCCCTGGAGATGGTGAAGCGACCCTTCACCGACGGCGCGTAGTAGGTGTCACCATCGCTGTCAATACCCGCGACCCACTCCAGACCCTTCCCAGGTGCCTGTCGCACCCATTCCATGGGGAAGCTGCTGAAGGTGAAGACAGAGGCCTTGCATTAGAGGGTGAGGGACCCCCCGGGTATCTGGAGGATCAGACCCCTTCTCCATCCTCCTCCTCCTCCTCCTGGCCGCCCTCCCAGGTAGGACCCTCATCTTCCCTCCCCGCCCGCGGAGATGGAGGACGAGCCATGGGGGGACCTTGGGGGTGACTCAATTGTCTCCTTCCTCTCTCCCTCCCCAGGGCTGCGGGCGGCCGTGGAGCTGACGGAGTCCGGAGGGGGCCTCGTGACACCCGGGGGGTCCCTCACCCTCCGCTGCAAGGGCTCCGGCTTCACCTTCAGCAACTACGGCATGTACTGGGTGCGACAGGCACCTGGGAAGGGTCTGGAATACGTCGCGGGTATTAGCAGCAGTGGTAGTGGCACAGACTACGCGCCGTCGGTGAAGGGTCGCTTCACCATCTCCAAGGACAACTCCCAGAGCACGGTCACGCTGCAGATGAAGAACCTCAAGGAGGACGACACGGCCACCTACTACTGCACCAAAGGTTATAGTAGTGGTTGTGGTGGTGCTTGGCCTGGTGGTGGCTCCCACCCCGTCACCATGTCCCCACATCCCTGCCCTGGGTCCCCACATCTTCCTGAAGCCCTTCACCCAACCCAGGTCAATGTCCCGAGCTTTGACCCTTTCCCCCAATCTCTACTGGTTTTGCCCCAATCTCTACTGGTTTTGCCCCAAGTCTCAACCATTCCTACCAAATCTCACCAATTTCTGCCACAACTCAACCGACTTTTCCCCAATCTTGACTCTTTGCCCCAAGTGTTACCCTCGTCCCCCAAATTCAACCACTTTTCTGCCAAATCTTGACCATTTGCCCCAACCCTCAACCCTTTTTGGCTCAAATCTTGACTGTTTGCCAAAGTGTTGACCAATTTGGACCCAAATCTTTTGACTCTTTGCCCAACCCTTGACTGGCTTTGGCCCAAGTCTTGATGGTTCATAGCAAATCTTAATGGCTTTTGTCCCCAACCCCCCTTTGCTGTGAGTCCCAGACTCCGACTCAGAGCCCAGACCCTTCCTGTGCCCCGACTTACACCTTTGCCCCCACCACGGACCCCTCTCCTGAGCCCTGATGCTTTGTCCCATCTCACAGCTGGAGCATGACCCCAGACCCCACTTCCCAGCCCCGTCTCTCACCCCCAGCCCTGGATCCTGGACCTTCCTTTGGTTCCACCATCTCCATGACCACCTCCAGCCCCACGGGGCAGACAGAACCTCCCTATCATCCATGGGACCCATCACAGGCATGTGGGGACGCGGTGCCGGGGTGGGAGCCACCACAACAACCACCAGCAGCTTGTGGTGAGTGCCCAAATTCCTGCCCAGAGCCATGTCCTGCCCGGGCTCCGGCTTCACCATCAGCAGCTTCTTCATGCAATGGGTGCGACAGGCGCCCGGGAAGGGGCTGGAGTGGGTCGCGTATATTAACAGTGGTGGTAGCACCTGGTACGCGCCGTCGGTGAAGGGTCGCTTCACCATCTCCAGGGACAACTCCCAGAGCACGGTCACGCTGCAGATGAACAGCCTCAAGGAGGACGACACGGCCACCTACTACTGCGCCAAAGAACTTCCTGGTGGTGGATTTGGTGCTCCTTATGCTGCTGGTGGCCCCGACCCCATCACCGTGTCCCCACATCCCACCATCTCTCCCAATCCCTTCCCACACTGACCCGGGGCTTGTACCGAGTCTGGACCCTGGCACCAAGCACAAAACCCTGTATCGACCCCAAATTCTTTGCTTTTGACTCAAATCCCTGCCCTACACCCCCTCTGCCAGGGATCTGGTGTCACCTCCATCAGCCCCAGCACAGGCCGTGGCTGACAGACACCCAGGATCTGCCCAAGATCCTCGCCCCAAGTCTCGGCCTACCTGTCCTGAGCCCGACCTCCTTGCCCCACATCCCGAAATCCCAGCATCTTCCCCAAAACCTTTCCTTCCAGACAGAACCCCTGAGTTTGGGTTGAGGAGAGGGGTCTGGGGTGGGGGCCAAGGGGTGAGGAAGGTTAAGTCGGGGCACAGGAAGGGTCTGGGCTCAGAGTCGGGGTCTGGGACTCACAGCAAAGGGGGGTTGGGGACAAACGCAGCTGAGTTTGGCTGCAAACTGTCAGGATTTGGGCCAAAGCCAGTCAAGGTCTGGGCAAAGAGTCAAGGTTTTGGTCAAAATTGGTCCACACTTTCGCAAACAGTCAAGAATTGGGCCAAAAAGGGTTGAGGGTTGGGGCAAATGGTCAAGATTTGGCAGAAAAGTGGTTGAATTTGGGGGACGAGGTTAACACTTGGGGCAAAGAGTCAAGATTGGGGAAAAGTTGGTTGAGTTGTGGCAGAAATTGGTGAGATTTGGTAAGAATGGTTGAGACTTTGGGCAAAACCAGTTGAGATTGGGGTAAAGGGTCAAAGCTTGGGACATTGACCTGGGTTGGGTGAAGGGTTTGAGGAAGACGTGGGGACCCAGGGCAGGGATGTGGGGACACGGTGATGGGGTTGGGGCCACCACCAACCCAAGCATCACCATCAGCACTTTTGGCGCAGTAGTAGGTGGCCGTGTCGTCCTCCTTGAGGTCCTTTATCTGCAGCGTGACCGTGCTCTGGGAGTTGTCCCTGGAGATGGTGAAGCGACCCTTCACCGACGGCGCGTATTCTGTGCCACTACCATCCTTGCTAATTTGTGCGACGAACTCCAGACCCTTCCCAGGGGCCTGTCGCACCCATTCCATGCCGTAGTCGCTGAAGGTGAAGCCGGAGGCCTTGCAGCGGAGGGTGAGGGACCCCCCGGGTGTCACAAGGCCCCCTCCGGACTCCGTCAGCTCCACGGCCGCCCGCAGCCCTGGGGAGGGAGAGAGGAAGGAGACAATTGAGTCACCCCCAAGGTCCCCCCAAGTTCTGGTAGTGGTTGTGGTGGTGCTTGGCCTGGTGGTGGCTCCCACCCCGTCACCGTGTCCCCACATCCCTGCCCTGGGTCCCCACATCTTCCTGAAGCCCTTCCCCCCCTGCCAGGGACACCCCCCTCCCCGCCCGTGAAGATGGAGGACGAGCCATGGGGGGACCTTGGGGGGGACTCAATTGTCTCCTTCCTCTCTCCCTCCCCAGGGCCGCGGGCGGCC
>NW_015093063.1:4194-4837 GCF_001431845.1 Calidris pugnax
TTGGGACAAGGGCCGAGGCTGAGGGCAAGGAGGTGGGAGGGGTGCAGGGGTCCCCCGCCCGCGGAGATGGAGGACGAGCCATGGGGGGACCTTGGGGGTGACTCAATTGTCTCCTTCCTCTCTCCCTCCCCAGGGCTGCGGGCGGCCGTGGAGCTGACGGAGTCCGGAGGGGGCACCGTGACACCCGGGGGGTCCCTCACCCTCCGCTGCAAGGCCTCCGGCTTCACCTTCAGCGACTACGGCATGCAATGGGTGCGACAGGACCCTGGGAAGGGTCTGGAGTTCGTCGCACAAATTAGCAAGGATGGTAGTGGCACAGAATACGCGCCGTCGGTGAAGGGTCGCTTCACCATCTCCAGGGACAACTCCCAGAGCACGGTCACGCTGAAGATGAAGGACCTCAAGGAGGACGACACGGCCACCTACTACTGCGCCAAAAGTGCTGATGGTGATGGTTGGGTTGGTGGTGGCCCCAACCCCATCACCGTGTCCCCACGTCCCTGCCCTGGGTCCCCACGTCTTCCTCAAACCCTTCACCCAACCCAGGTCAATGTACCAAGCTTTGACCCTTTACCCCAATCTCAACTGGTTTTGCCCAAAGTCTCAACCATTCTTACCAAATCTCAGAAATTTCTGCCACAAC
>NW_015093064.1:0-1305 GCF_001431845.1 Calidris pugnax
TGTAAAAAACAAACAAGTTCATTAAACACGTAAGTGGAATGCTCGGCCACACCTTCTGCAAACGACTGTTGAGGGGTTTGCCTCCTTCTGATTTTATTTTTGAGGACGTTGCTAGTGTGTCTGCAGGCTTGCTAAGGCCAGAAGGGGAGAAAGCCAGTCTCCTTTTCCACGTGGACACGTCAGTACACATCATCCTGCCAGCACCAAGGATCTGCTAATTCAGCTGGGCTGCCAGCTGCCCCAGTGCTCAACACCCACATTAGCCTTGTTCCAGGCTCTAGACTGGAGTTTGAAAGGGAGGCACCTAGTTTTTAACCCATATGGGAAGGAGCCAGATGAGCACTCATCTTTTGGGACGTGAAAGCTGCAGTGCTGGTAGAAGGTGAAGTGAATGGTGGCCAAGCAGCGTAGGGGGAGGGGGGGAACACACATCATCAGAGCCAAAACGGTCCCACCTGGGACTCACCAGGTCTTTATTTTCATGCTCTCTGCAAGACACCCGCAGTTCATGGACACCGATGCAGGAAAAGTACCTGGTTTCTTCCCCTTTACATCTCCCTTTCCATTTCTATATGGCAATTTCTGCTCCTCAAAACCCGAGTGCCCCCAAAAGAGAGGAACTGCCACCTTGCTCTGAATGGCCTGCCCTACGGGAAGGTTGTCCCTCACTTGGCTTCTTAAACAGAAGCACTCAACCCCAGGAAGATACAAGCACTTTTGGAAGACCCTTCCTGAATTCAGAAAAGACCACTCAAGAGTAGCTTTGCCATCAAGAGGGCTTCCCAAATCTGAGCTCGCCACGATGAATTCTCACAGCATCCTGGGGATGCAAAGCCGTAAGGCAGCACGACCCCATGTCCACCCTCTGCCCCGGTTTTCAGGCAGGGGTGGTCCCAGCCCATCCCATGCAAACGCCTTCCTCCTCTCTGCATTATCAGCCTTGCTAGGCTTCCTTCCAGGCAGGAAGCGACAGCTCATATCCTTATTTAGAGATGCTTACAGCCTGACAAAACAAGCTCTCCTGGGAACAAGGGGATCCAACACCAGGCTGCAGACCCAAGCATGCTGCATTGAGCCAGGTAGATGGGTCGAGGTCTTCTCCATCCCACCACCTGCCCTGAACCCCCAGTGCTGGGAGACCCAGAGGAGGCTGCTCCGAGGGCACACCGGTGTGGACGCTTGCGAGGCTGTGCAGTGAGCAAGCGATGCCTGTGTCGGGCAGAGGGGTGACTTCTCCCAGCCAGACCAACGTCCCCAGCACACCTTGGGAGCTGCAAAAGGGGGTGGGAAAGCACCCAGGGGGAC
>NW_015093065.1:0-837 GCF_001431845.1 Calidris pugnax
CCACCTCATCAGAACCCACCACGTCACCACCCACCTCATCAGCACCCACCACGTCAGCACCCACCACGTCAGCACCCACCACGTCAGCACCCCAACACCCCTCCACCACCCCCAAAGACCCCCTCGTACCTCGTGGGGTTGCTCCTTGCCGTAGGTTTTCCTCCAGAGATGCCACTCCAGCCCGGGGTCGGGGTGTCCTGGTGCCACCATGACCCTGACCAGGAGCCACCAGCTTCACCCCCCTGGGCTGGGAGGGGGGAGGCAGTGCCAGACCCCAATCCTGGGGGGGCTTCACGCCCCCACTGTTTCCCAAACCCCTTTTTCACCCCCTTTTTTGCCTTTTCCCTTGGCAGGAGCAGTCAAGAGGGGGGCGAAGGAGGAATCAAGGGGTCACACGAGGAGGTGGGGACGGATTCTGTCCCCCAGGGACCATTTCTCTACATTCTCCACCCAAAACTCCCCCCAGGAGGTCTCTCACCTGCCCCCATTCACCACCTGCATCCCGGTGTGTGGGGCCGAGAGGGGAAAAGAAACTTTTGGGGGCAACTGGGTAAAAAAAAGAACTTGATTTTTTAAGTGTCTTAACTTATGTGTGAGTTTTTAAGGCAAATATCACCTTCCCCCCCCATCAGGGCTCGCCCGGGGCTCTGCTGCTGCCGTTTCTTGATTTATTGCATTAAAAGGAGCACTTGGATTTGAGGTTTTGGGGGGTGACACGGGATTTTTGGCACAAAGGTTTGTCCCGAAGCCACCGTGCTGTTCACTCTGTTTATTTATCATCGCTCCCCGTTTGTCCTCCTTCACCCCAACCCATATTTCTTCAACTTTTTTCAGGGG
>NW_015093065.1:1595-3053 GCF_001431845.1 Calidris pugnax
GCAGAGCCCCGAGCCCCCCAAAAAGTGGTCCCCACCATCCTGCCCTACCTGTTCTTGATGATCCAGTGCTTGGTGCCCTTCTGGGTGCCGTAGCCCACCGCCAGCACCGCGTGGTTGATGTTGTTGGCATCACAGCTCTGGTCGTAGTAGACCCCTGGGGGGCAGGAGGGACGGTCACGCTCCGGAGAAACCACCCAGGACGTGCCTCAGTTTCCCCAAACAGCCCCAGAGGGGGGTTTGTGTGGGTCCCCCCACCATCCCCAAGCCCCTCACCGCGGCTGTAGAACTGGAAGGAGGGCAGGCTGGCATCGATGCCCACGGAGATGGGTCCAATCCTGGCCACGGCCCTCTTCAAGGCCTTCTCGTTGCCCTGGGGGATCTCCCGGTAGCCGCGGCACTTGGCCGCCTTCCCGGTGGGGCTGTACATGCAGCTCTCGTCCTGCGTGACACCAGGTCCAAGGTGAGATGGAAGGTGGGTGAGATGGTGGGAGGGCAGTCATGGGGGGCCAAATGGAGACCTTTTTCCCCCCCCTCCTGCCCCACCACCCCAGCCCCAGACCTGGCCGATGTAGGGGTAGGCGTCCTCGGAGTCGATGCCGCGGTTCTGCCGGACGTACTCGAAGGCGTTGGTCATGTAGCCACCACCGCAGCCATCGTTGTTGACCACACAGTCCACCAGGTTTTGGGGGCTGAGGGACAGGAGCTTCCCCGTCTTCCTCTTCAGCTGCCCCTCCAGGGCCCCCACCGAGCTGAAAGCCCAGCACGAGCCACACTGGCCCTGTGGGGACATGAGAAGGTGACACCAGGGTGATGTTGAGGTGACACCAAGGTGACACCCCCTCTTCCCAGCACCCCCGGGAGCAACCAGCTTTACCTGGTTCTTGACAGGCGTCACGTAGCCCTTCTTCCTCCAGTCCACAGCCGCCGGGGCTCTCTCGGTCCAGTCGGGGACGTAGAGGGTCTCGTTGCCACGGGGTTGGCCACGGGGCACCTTCAAGCCCGTCATCGTCCTCACCACCTCCTCGCTGGTCTGGGGAAGGAGCCCGGGGCGGGTGGGTGCAGCCCTAGGGCCACCAGGTAGAGCAGCACCCAAGGGTGCTCTGTCCCCTCTATACCCCCTCTATTTTTGTCCCCTCCCCACCCCCCCGTGACACTCACCATGTCACCCAGGTGGTTCATGGCCAGCTCGAAGGTGTGGAGGCCCATGGCGTGCTCCAGGTTGTGGGTGTTGATGTACTTGAGGTTCTTCTCCCAGATCAGCCTCCGGGCCACCTCATCCACCTGCACCACGGGGGGAGACGACGCTGGGTGGGGGGTCCTCCCCATGGCCACCATCCTGGGACACCCCCAGCCCCACGGGGACCCCCCCGGGGTGGTCCCGGGCTCCCTGCCCTACCTGGCCATTGTACTGCTTGCCGTAGGTTTTCTTCCACAGGTCCCACTGGGCGTCCAGCTCCT
>NW_015093066.1:0-2040 GCF_001431845.1 Calidris pugnax
ACAAGTAAATTCTCATGTAGCTGAACACATACGATCTAGTTGTGATCCAGAAGTTATTTGGCCTGTCATAGTCCTCTGCATCAGCCATGCAGTGTCTTTGAAGATGCCTAAAAGTTTCAGGGCAGCAGGGAAACGAATTCTGCACGGGTACTAGACCCAATCTGGCATGGAAAAAGTTCAGTCACAGGTAAAACAATGTAAGTTCTGCCTTCAGCTCTACTCATCTGCTGTTAGTATGCCCCAGTTCCTTCCTTGGGAGTTATTAAATGCATATTATTTCTAGTGTTCTCATTCAGTATATGATGCAGAAACTTTCAGTAGTGCTGATTTCCCTGAGGTTTTCTCTCGAAGTAGTTGACAAGGGACACATAAGCACTGGCAGCTTTCAGCTTTGCCTTGGGATGCTTAATGTTCTCTTAGTGCCCACTTCAAGCAGCAGGGAAACTTTGGTTGTTTTTTTTCTCAAGAAGTTGTTACCTACTGGTCTAATAACTAAATAATTTCACTCAGAGTTGAATTTTCTTCAGTAAGCTTTAGTGAGAAATCATCTCACTACATTCATACGTGAGAATGAGAGCTATGAAGTGTCTTTCTTAAAGCAATATAGATGCTGAATGTTTAATGCACTGCTTTTAAAGAAAGAGCTTTTAATTTTGTTGGTTTTCTTTCCTTCCAGAAATATCCTGAAAAGCTGTATTTTGAAGGCTTGGCAGAGCAAGTCAATCCCCCCGTTCAGATCCAGCCCCAGTACTTACCGATTTATTTTGGAAACGTGTGCCTGCGCTTTCTGCCGGTGTTTGACATCGTAATCCATAGATTTCTGGAATTGCTTCCAGTGTCCAAATCACTAGAAACTTTATTGGATCATCTGGGGGGATTATACAAATTCCATGGTAAGTTATCTCTGGATACAGACATTTATTCGTGTTGCAATCGTTCTGTTCCCCTTGATTTATAATTTCCATCACTGGCAGAGAAGTGTTTTAATCCTTTTTTATTCTCTAAGCCCTGTGCACATTTCCACAGAGAAGTACCACCCCTATTTAATGAATTTCAGCCTTCTTAGCAGTGAAATGGCTTTTATTGAGGCTGCTTTTCCTAATTCATGCTTCTTTCACTCCTTTCTGTACTGTGACTTCATACCTGGATTCTTCCTATTTAATACATTTTATATGAAGAGAGGATTTAGATGGTTTACTTCCAAGTATATTAATATTATCATTAAGATATGAACTGTCAGCAGTACCGACTTTCTTTGCTCGACTTCTCCCTTCTGCACCCAAATTACAGAATCACAGAATCACAGAATCTTCTAGGTTGGAAGGGACCTTAAAGATCATCTTGTCCAACCGTCAACCTAACTGACAAAAATAGACACCCACACAACAAACAAGGAGCATCACCATCACTAAACCAAACACCTCCAGGGATGGTGCCTCAACCACCTCCCTGGGCAGCCCATTCCAATGTCTGAGAACCCTTTCAGTGAAAAAATTTTTCCTAATATCCAGCCTGAACCTAAGATGAAAGGACAAAGACAAAAAGGAAAATCAGTGTTGTAGGGCGTAGTGAAATAAAGAACGCGAATCAATTCCGTATGCACTGTTTTTAAATGCTTACAACTTGAGCTCTTGATTTAATTTTATGGTTGCCACCGTGAACATGGTAGTGGTGCTAGAATGATGGGTTTTGTTGTTTTCCTTTTCTTCCTGGCAGACCGTCCGGTGACTTACCTGTACAACACTCTTCACTACTACGAGACGCATCTCAGAGAGCGCACGAACCTCAAGAGGAAGCTGGTTCATGCCATCATTGGCTCTCTCAAAGATAATCGTCCCTTGGGCTGGTGCCTGAGTGATACTTACCTCAAATGTGCTATGAATCCCCGAGAAGAGAATCCTTGGGTTCCTGATGATGCCTACTATTGCAAGCTCATCGGAAGACTCGTAGACAATATCCTTCTTAATGTTTGTGTGAAGTGAGCTGCACAGTGGCTTATAGCTTCATTTCATTGAAATATAAATCATAGAATCATAGAAT
>NW_015093067.1:0-1246 GCF_001431845.1 Calidris pugnax
CCTTTTTCCCCCACATCTCCCCCTCCAAATGCCTTTTTCCCTCACACCTACCCCCTCAAGGCCTCTTCCCGCCCCCTTTCCCTCAGGTCTCTCTCCCCCCCCCAAGGCCCTTACCGGCGCAGGAGGCGGAGCCAGCGCCCCCGCAACCTCCGGCTTGTGCTTGACCGGAGGAAGAAGAAGAGGAGGAAGAAACGAAGGGAAACTGTGTGGCGGGGTCAGCCATAGCGGCGATGGCGGGAGCCCCACCGGGAGCTCCGTCCGTCCGTCCGGCGCGGCGGCCACGCACCGACTGAGGGAAGGGGGCGGGGCTTAACGGGGCGGGGGCCAGGCTGAGGCGCTGCGCACGCGCCTCCTTTGCGCACGCGCCTCCCGCCCGCCGCAGCTGAGCGCTTTTGCGCACGCGCCGGAGCTCGAGGAGGGAGGGGGGGGAGAGAGAGAGGGGGCGGAGCTACGCCCGGGCGTGTCTCTTTCTGCGCATGCGCGACTCCGCCATTGCGGCGCGGGGCATGATGGGAGTTGTAGTCCTGAGCGCCCCCGCGGCTATAAGGTGCCTATAGGAGGGAAAGAGCCTGCGGAGCGTCCTCCTATAGAAGATGGAGGGGCTTTGCTGCCCCCCCAGGGGGAAAAGCGCCCTATAGGGCGAAGGAGGAAGTGTGGGGGGGTCTGCACCACATCACTCCATCCATAGGGTCCCCTATAGGGTGGGGAGGACCCATAGGTTGCCCCCTAAAGGGGACGGGAGCCCTCGGGGTGCTCCCTATAAGTCAGATGGGGCCCATAGAAGGGGTGAGGGGGGGGTCTATAGGCAGCAATTTATGGCCTGCGGAGGTCACGCAGGGCCAAAGAGGTCTCTATAGGGGACAGGGGCTACAGGGAGGGCCCCTAAAGCAGGCCGCAGCCTATAGGAAGCTCCCTATAGGAAAGGGAGCCACCGTACAAGGCGCCCTCTCTTGGGGGGGGGCGGAGGGATCCGCTCCCTATAGGTGCCGGCGCCGCTATAGGCCCTATCTCCCTATAGATCTATAGCGGTCACGTGGCCGCCCGCCCCGGGGTCACGTGGCCCTGCCCCTTTCCGCTACGGCCCCGCCCCTCTGGCCAATCAGCGCCCGCGGAGGCCCCGTGACGCCCCCTCCATAGGCCCACACGGGTGAAGGGGCGGGGCTTTTTCCGGGTGGGAGTGGCAGCCGGCTCCACCAATCGAAAAGCGGGGGGGTGTGGAGCGGGCCAATGAGAGGCGCCCGTCGCC
>NW_015093068.1:0-2142 GCF_001431845.1 Calidris pugnax
CAGAATACAGCCATCAAAACAACACCCCATACCCTTTGAACATATCAATAACACCCCCAGACGCTCCACAGCCTCCAGCCACTGTCACATCCCAGAATACGGCCAAAACACAGAGGAAAGGGATGAAGGAGGAGGAAGATGACAACTGTGGAAACATTTTCCTGCACCCCCTCGCTTTGCTTCAACATCCCTGTTTACAGGTTGCCCAGAAAAGACTGAGTGGAACTAAACCCCCTTTGCTCTGGGTTGTGACAAAATTATATCTCCTATTTATTTCTCAGTAGCAAGGGCATGTCTTCCAGCAAAGTCTCAAACGCTTGTGCGACTTGCATAATTTTGGGCATCGCTTGAGATGCGTATTCCGCAATTAAAAGTCATTAAAAAATTAATCTTTGATAGTGGGCGGGGAGAAGAGTTAAATCTTTGCCTCCTGAGTGACAAACCTTCCAGTATCTGAAGGAGAGATATCTCCAGGAAAGCTGGGGAGGGACTCTGGATGAGGGAGGGGAGCCCCAGGAGGAGGGGGAAGGGTTTGACCCTGAAAGAGGGGAGATGGAGCTGAGAGGAGGGTGGTGAGAGCCTGGAACAGGTTGCCCTGAGAAGCTGTGGCTGCCCCATCCCTGGAGGGGTTCAAGGCCAGGTTGGAGGGGGCTTGGAGCAACCTGTTCTGGTGGGAGGTGTCCCTGCCCAGGGCAGGGGGTGGGACTGGATGATCTTTAAAGTCCCTTCCAACTCTAACCATTCTAAGATCCCTCATTGCCTCCAGGTTACAACAGCCAAGAGAACAACCCTTGTGCTTGTTCCAGCTCCACATGGACAGAGGGAAACACACCTCATCCATCACCAGGGCAGCATCAAGCAAAAACCTTTACTGTCCCCACAACCCTAACAAGCAGGAGCTGCACTATGTCAGCTGGGGTGGGGGAATAATTACTAATGTCCCCAAAGGAGTGACCAGAAGGACAAGGAGGACCAGGGACCCACCAATCCCCAAGGGCTGGGGGTTGCAATAGTCCCTACGGCACTGAGGTGATCCCTGGGTGCCTGAGGAGTGATGTGTGGGGGTCCCTGTCACACACAAAGCAGAGGAGGCGATGCAGGGCACTAACTCAGGGTCAAAGAATGGTTTAGACTGGAAGGGACCATAAAGATCATCCAGTTCCAACCCCCCTGCCCTGGGCAGGGTCTCCTCTCACCAGACCAGGTTGCCCAAAGCCCCCTCCAACCTGGCCTTGAACCCCTCCAGGGATGGGGCAGCCACAGCTCCATCTCCCCTCTTTCAGTGTAAAAAAAGCACCCCTTGTCCTGTGGCTCCCCTCCCTCATCAAGAGTCCCTCCCCATCTCTCCTGGAGCCCCTTGAGGGACTAGAAGGGGCTCCAAGGTCTCCCCGGAGCCTTCTCTTCTCCAGGCTGAACCCCCCCAACTCTCTCAGCCTGTCCTCCCAGCAGAGGGGTTCCAGCCCTCCCAGCATCTCCGTGGCCTCCTCTGGCCCCGCTCCAACAGCTCCATGTCTCTCCATGACCCAGAGCTGGAGGCAGCACTGGGTGGGGGGTGTCTCCCCAGAGCGGAGCAGAGGGGCAGAACCCCCCCATGGCCCTGCTGGCCACGCTGTGGGGATGCAGCCCAGGATGTGGGGGGCTTTCTGGGCTGCCAGGGCGCATTCCTTGTATCAGGCCTGTGTGTCCCCCTCAATAGACACAACCCCCCCCTCCCAATTCTAATCCTAGCTCTGGGTAGGGCCTGTCCCCCTTCAGACTCCCCAGAACCAGGGCTGGGCCTGTCCCTCCTGTCCCCAACTCCCAGGCCCGCCCTTCCCCTTCCCTTTCCCCTTCCCCTTCCCTCCCCGGGGGCCGTGTCTCTGTGTGTGTATCCCCTCACACCCCGGTACCAGGCCCGGAGTCCCCCCACAGCCGGTCGCGGCCCGCCGGTACCTTCGGCAGCGCCGCGCTCATCCCGGCACCTGGGAGCCACGTCCGTTGCTCAAAGCGTCCCTCCCGTCCCTCACTCTGGGGAATTAACGACGATTTTTGGACAACCCCCCTCAGGTGCTCACAGGGGCCCGGTCTCCCGAAGGAGAACCCGGGGTCGGGGGGGCTGAGGGGGGACAGTAATGGCGGCCACCCAACCCCGCGCCCAGGTGG
>NW_015093069.1:0-1917 GCF_001431845.1 Calidris pugnax
CGAATGGAGCTGGGAAAATGGGTCCGCCATGGGGAGGGGACAGGCTGTCACCCCACCCCCCAAAATCACCCCCCCAAAAAAGGGGGCTCTGCCCCACGGCGCTACCTCGATGAGCTCCTCCGTCCACACCTTCCTGTCCATCTTCAGGCTCCTCACCTTGGTGATGCCGGGCCCCAACCCCCGGTGCTCCCCTACGATGGGACAGGAGACCTTTTTTGGGGTGGGGACAGGCTTTTTGGGGGGGGTGTGTGTGTCCCCATCAAGGTCCCAAAACCACAGAATGACCTGAGGTTGGAAGGAACCCTCTGGAGATCATCTCATCCCACCCAGGTCCACCCAGAGCTGGTTGGAGATGGGTTTTGAATGTCTCCAGAGAAGGAGACTCCCCCACCTCTCTGGGCAGCCTCTGCCAGGGCTCTGCCACCCTCAACGTCAAGAAGTTCCTCCTCATGTTGAGGTGGAACTTCTCATGGTCAAGTTGGTGCCCATTTCCTCTTCTCCTGTCCCTGGGCACCACCGGGAAAAGACCAACCTTCATCTTCTTGACACCCACCCTTGAAGGATTTAGAGGTGTTGATCAGATCCCCCCTCAGACTTCTCTTCTCCAGACTAAACAGACCCAAGTCCATCATGTTCTCCTCGTTAAGAGAGATGCTCCAGGCCCCTCATCATCTTTGTAGCCTCTGCTGTCCCCTCTCCAGCAGTTCCCTGTCCTTCTGGAACTGGGGAGCCCAGAACTGGTCCCAGTGCTCCAGCTGGGGCCTCCCCAGGGCAGAGCAGAGCAGAGGGGCAGGATGACCTCCCTTGAGGTTCTCCATGCTCTTCCTGATGCCCCCCAGGAGACCATTGGTCTCCTTGGCCACCAGGGCACATTGTTGGCTCATGGGCAACCTGTTCTCCACCAGGACTCCCAGGTCTTTCTCCTCAGAGCTGCTCTCCAGCAGGTCCCCCCCAACCTCTCCTGGTCTTGCAGCCTCCATCCCCACCTGGGGATGGGGATGGAATGGGGATGGGATGGGAGGGACTGGGATGGGGATGGAGATGGGGATGGAGATGGAGATGGAGATGGGGATGGAGATGGGGATGGGATAGAGATGGAGATAGGGATGGGATGGAGATGGGGATGGAGATAGGGATGGAGACAGAGATTGGGATGGAGATGATGGAGATGAGAATGGGATGGGAATGGGGATGGAGATGGGATGGAAAGAGATGGAGATGGAGATGGATGGAGATGGGGACGGGAAGAGATGGAGATGGAGATGGGGATGGAGATGGGGATGGGATAGAGATGGAGATAGGGATGGGATGGAGATGGGGATGGAGATAGGGATGGAGACAGAGATTGGGATGGAGATGATGGAGATGAGAATGGGATGGGAATGGGGATGGAGATGGGATGGAAAGAGATGGAGATGGAGATGGATGGAGATGGGGACGGGAAGAGATGGAGATGGAGATGGGGATGGAGATGGAGATGGAGATTGGGATGGAGATAGGGACGGAGATGATGGAGATGGAGATGGGGATGGGAAGAGATGGAGATAGGGATAGGGATGGGATGGGATGGGATGGGGATGGGGATGGAGATGGGGACAGAGAATGGGATGGAGATGGAGATGATGGAGATGAGAATGGGATGGGGATGGGGATGGAGATGGGATGGGGATTGGGATGGAGATGGAGATGATGGAGATGGGGATGGGATGGGAAGAGATGAAGATGGAGATAGGGATGGGATGGGGATCGGGATGGAGGTGGGGATGGAGATGGGAAGAGATGGAGATGAGATGGAGATAGGGATGGGGATGGGGATGGGATGGAGATGGGGATGGGGATGGGATGGAGATGGGGATGGGGATGGAGATGGGATGGGGAAGGAGATAAGGACAGAGATTGGGATGGAGATGATGGAGA
>NW_015093070.1:0-1602 GCF_001431845.1 Calidris pugnax
GGGGGGTGGAAGAATTTCTTGAGGGGTTCAGTTGCAGGTGATGCCGTCAAAAAGGGGGTTTGGGAAATGGGAATTTAAATTAAAAAAAGGCTTAACCCTGTAAGATTTGTACTTTTTATGACTTAAAAATCTCACAAGGAGGAAAATCCAGCTGAGAACTTGTCTGCAATCGGTTGTGCTGCTTTTAAAGAGGTGACAAAACACCCACAAACTTTTGGGTTGGTGTTTTTTTTGTTGTTTTTTTTTTTTAAATTCTCTCTTCAGAGGAAAAACTCGAACCTCCCCAGGCCATGAACGCCCTGATGAAACTAAACCAGTTAAAACCCGGCCTCCAGTACAAACTGGTCTCTCAAACTGGTCCCGTTCACGCTCCCATCTTTACCATGTCCGTGGAAATCGACGGCAGCACCTTCGAGGCGTCGGGGCCTTCCAAAAAAACGGCCAAATTGCACGTGGCGGTGAAGGTGAGAGCAGCCTTCTCAAGTATTTACCCCAAAAGGGGCAGATTCTTGAGCAGCCTTCTTGAGTATTTACCCCAAAATGGGCAGATTCTTGAGCAGCCGTTGAGTATTTACCCCAAAATGGGCAGATTCTTGAGCAGCCTTTGAGTATTTACGCCCAAATGGGTAGATTCTTGAGCAGCCTTTGAGTATTTACCCCCAAATGGGCAGATTCTTGAGCAGCCTTCTTGAGTATTTACCCCAAAATGGGCAGATTCTTGAGAAGTGGGCACATTTTTTAGTAGCCTTCTTGAGTATTTACCCCAAAATGGGCAGATTCTTGAGCAGCCTTTGAGTATTTACCCCAAAATGGGCAGATTCTTGAGCAGCCTTTGAGTATTTACCCCCAAATGGGCGGATTGTTGAGCAGCCTTTGAGTATTTAACCCAAAATGGGTGGATTCTTGAGCAGCCTTTGAGTATTTACCCCCAAATGGGCAGATTCTTGAGCAGCCTTTGAGTATTTACCCCCAAATGGGCAGATTCTTGAACTGCCTTCTTGAGTATTTACCCCAAAACGGACAGATTCTTGAGCAGCCTTTGAGTATTTACCCCAAAACGGGCACATTCTTGAGCAGCCGTTGAGTATTTACCCCCAAATGGGCAGATTCTTGAGCAGCCGTTGAGTATTTACCCCCAAATGGGCACATTCTTGAGCAGCCTTTGAGTATTTACCCCCAAATGGGCAGATTCTTGAGCAGCCTTTGAGTATTTACCCCCAAATGGGCAGATTCTTGAGCAACCTTTGAGTATTTACCCCAAAATGGGCACATTCTTGAGCAGCCTTTGAGTATTTACCCCAAAATGGGCACATTCTTGAGAAGCCTTCTCGAGTGGGCAGATTCTTGAGCAGCCTTTGAGTATTTACCCCAAAATGGGCACATTCTTGAGCAGCCTTTGAGTATTTACCCCCAAATGGGCAGATTCTTGAGCAGCCTTTGAGTATTTACCCCCAAATGGGCAGATTCTTGAGCAGCCTTTGAGTATTTACCCCAAAATGGGCAGATTCTTGAGCAACCTTTGAGTATTTACCCCAAAACGGGCAGATTCTTGAGTAGCCTTTGAGTATTTACCCCAAAATGGGCAGATTCTTGAGCAGCCTT
>NW_015093070.1:1684-2649 GCF_001431845.1 Calidris pugnax
CCCGGTCCACCCAGAGCCCGTTGCACAGGAACATGTCCAGGTGGGTTTGAATGTCTCCAGAGAAGGAGCCTCCCCCCCCTCCCTGGGCAGCCTCTGCCAGGGCTCTGCCACCCTCAAAGTGAAGAAGTTCCTCCTCATGTTAAGATGGAACTTCTCATGTCCCAGAGGAACATCCCCTTGTGCCAGTGAGTCTGCAGAACAGATTTCCTCCTCTTTTAGGGTTACAGAATCATGGAATGCTATGGGGTTGGAAGGGACCTTCTGGAGATCATCTCCTCCAACCTCCCTTCCAGAGAAGGGGCACCCAGAACAGGTCCCACAGGGTCCCATCTAGGAGGGGTTGGAATGTCTCCAGAGATGGAGACTCCCCCACCTCTCTGGTGGGCTCTGCCACCCTCAAAATGGAGAAGTTCCTCCTCACGTTGAGATGGAACTTCTCATGTCCCAGTTTTGTGCCCGTTCCCTCTTGTCCTGTCACTGGGCACCACTGGAAAAAGCCTGGCCCCATCCTCCTGACACCCACCAGCCAGGAGATCCCCCCCCTCAGTCTTCTCTTCTCCGTCTCCAAAGCCCCAAGTCCCTCAGCCTTTCCTCAGCAGAGAGATGCTCCAGCCCCTCATCATCTTCGTAGCCCTTTGCTGGACCCTCTCCAGCAGTTCCCTCTCCTTCTGGAACTGGGGAGCCCACAACTGGTCCCAGTGCTCCAGATGGAGCAGAGCAGAGTGGGGGGGGATGACCTCCCTTGAGGTTCTCCACACTCTTCCTGACGTTGCCCAAGGATGCCATTGGCCTTTTTGGCCACAAGGGCACGTTGTTGGCTCCTGGATAATTTATTATCTCCCAGGAGCCCTAGATCCTTCTCCTCAGAACTGCTTTCCAGCAGGGCCACCCTCAACCTCTACTGGTGCCTGGTGTTCCTCCTCCCCAGGTGCTTCCCCTTGGTGAACCTCATGAGGTTCCTTCAC
>NW_015093071.1:0-1047 GCF_001431845.1 Calidris pugnax
TGGAGGAGATGGTCTCCAGAGGCCCCTTCAGACCCCATGGGATTCTGTGATTCTATCAGAGGAGAAGACGAGTTGAATTCCCGACCTCTGACATCAGCCTGGCCTGAAGCCTCCCTCAGCGGCAAAGGGGCTCCTGGATGTCCCTGAGCCGCGGCCGGAGGGTGCCCGGTTTCCCGCCGCCGGTGCCGGGAGCCGCTGGGGCTGCAGGCGGGCGGCGGGGCGGGAGGGGGAGCCCGCGGTCCCGGCCGCCGGGGGGGGCGGTGGCTCCGGCTGCTCCACCCTCACTTTGTGTCAGCAGGTAGGAGAGCGCCGGCCGTCCCGGGGGGAGGACACGGCCCGCCCGCCCCGCCGTCCGCCTGCAGGGTTTGGGGCTTTCCTTGGATTTATTTATTTTTTTTTTTTCTGGAAGACACGCTTTCCCGCAGGAGCTGCCGGGGGGGTCCGGCCGCTGGCAGCCCCCGCGCCCGCTGGAGCGACTTCCCTGCCCGGGAAGGGTCCGGCAGCCGCTGCCGGGCTTCCCTGCCGCTCCTGGTCCAGGTTTTCTTTTCCTTCGTGCTCCCGGCCCTTTGAGCCGATAATTGCGCTGGCTGTAGCGAGAGGAGAGACTTTGGTATTTCAAAGGAGTTTTTCCGCAGTGTTTCTGGGTTCTCTCTCAGGTCTGTCGATTACATGCGGACACTTCACTTTCAGCCATGCCTGCCCCGGGAGCTTTCTGTCTGCAGTAATTTTCTCCCTTTGATCTTGCTGGATTCTCTTTCGGGCTGTGGAGCTCCACTCGCCCCTACCTGCCTGCTGCATGTGTGCGGCAAAGAGTTCTTTTGCTCTTTTATTAGTACTTTTTAAGTACCAAAATTTAATTATTTTTTTTTTTTAAGGACCAAAACCAAACATCATCAGACCCACACAGTTTTCTTAAGCTACTGGAAGAAGTAACTTTTGCGTAGGATTTACAGCAGCGTTTCCATCCGTCCTGGCCCCTGTGGACTCCAGCAGACACACTGCCTAACAGGTTTGCAGATCTTTTTTTTCTCTTTTCTTTTTTTTTTT
>NW_015093072.1:0-396 GCF_001431845.1 Calidris pugnax
CTTCCCTGAGAATCAAAAACTCTATCAGATGGCCTCCAGCCGTTACATCCCCCACGAGTTCCTCTCTGTTTACAAACAGCAGATCTAGTAGTGCTCCTTCCCTAGTTGGCTCGCTCACCAGCTGTGTCAGGAAGTTATCCCCAACACACTCCAGAAACCTTCTAGACTGTTCCCTCTCAGCTGTATTGTGTTCCCAGCTGATAGCTGGGAGGTTGAAGTCTCCCACCAGGACAAGGGCAAGTGATCTTGAGACCTCTGCCAGCTGCTTGTAGAACATTTCATCTACCTCTACATCCTGGTTGGGTGGTCTGTAACAGACTCCGACCACAATATCAGCCTTACTGGTCCTCCCCCTGATTCTTACCCATAGGCACTCAAGTCTACCATTGCCCTCAA
>NW_015093072.1:3661-5722 GCF_001431845.1 Calidris pugnax
GTTCCATCTAAACACGTGGAGAAACGCCTTTACTTTGAGGGTGGGAGAACACTGGAAGAGGCTGCCCAGAGTGGTGGTGGAGTTTCCTCCTCTGGAGACATAAAAAACCCATGTTTTGACATGTTCCTGTGAAATCTGGACATGATCCTGTGAAATCTGCTCCATGTGGACCTGCTTTGGCAGGGGGTAAGACTAGATGGTTCTGTAGGGCCCTTCCAACCCCGTATCGTTCTGTGATTCTGTGATTCCGTGATTCGTTGCAGGGCAGAGCTCCCCTCTCTGAAGACCCGGGCCCCAGGGCTGCAGAAGCAACTTGCGCTGCAAACCGGGGAATGGAGCTGAACGTCAGTTCTGATCCAAACCCTTGGCTCACCCATCAGTAAGTGAGGAGAGAGTGAAACACCTCTGTTCTCCTTGGCTAATGTGCTCGCTGCAAAAAGAGAATGAAGAGACCAAACACCCACCAGAAAAGTACCGGGAAGGTGCCAGCCTTCTCTGTGAGAGAGCAAACCCACTCTCCTCTCGAGCACTTCTTTATTCATGTAGGTCTTTTGCAATTGTGGTTGAGGTGGAAGAGGAGGACTGTGTTGCATGTTGATTACACCGAAATTTAATGTATGATTGTGAGATTCCCACTGCTTCTAGATGTTCATGTAAATCCCGAAAACTGGAAGCAGACCTTCCAGGCAACTTTTTCCTACAACACTTTTACTACATTGATTTTTAGATACCGTGGCTTTTTATTATTATTATTATTATTATTATATTTGTTTTTTGTCTCGTGGAGAGTGTTCGGTAATAGTTTCACTTGGTTTATGTCTCGTGGAGAGTGTTCGGTAATAGTTTCTTTGATTTTCTGCAATCTGTTAAATAGCAGGCCAAACAGACACTAAGCAAAATGAAGTGGTGCTTGCAAAGTAGCTCCTTAATAACAAGCAGAACTGATTACCTTGGAAAAGTGTGACGTTGGCAGACTTCGCATATTTGATCAGGAGCTGACAGGTTCTTCGTACTGGAAAGAGTGATCTTGGACCAATGCCTGCTCTGTTTTTTGCTGTTTCCTTTCGGTTGTGGGGCTTTTTTATTATTATTTTTTAAATATTGCGTGGTTCCTTTGATTGTAAAAGCTGTATTAAAATTCTTGCATCCACAAACAAGCAGTGTGAGCTGAATTTTGTTTTCTCCATTTTAACTTTCTTTTTTTAATCAGTAAGGGGAAGACTGGTTTTGGAGGGTGTTGTGCGCATTTCCAGTACATTGCGTGTGTAGTGGCGGGAGGTCGCCGCCGATCCCGCAGGAGCAGTCGCGGTATAGGTCGATCTTCGGGGCCGGCGACGAGTGCCCGATCCTGGGTTTTTTAGCCGGTCTTAAGCACGGATCCCTGCTCTCACTCCCAGGCCGTGCTCAGAACCCTTCGCTCTCCCTGCCCACCTCCGTTTCCCCACGGTTGTCCCTCCCAGGTCCGCTCTTCACCCCTGCCTTTTACCGAGTTTGATCCTGCCTCCAATCATCCCATAATAAGCTCTGCATATTCCTAGAACACCCCCCCTCCTCAAACATATCGTAAGCCGTTTGCTTCTTCCTACGGGACCCTTTGTGAAAATATGTTGTTCCCCGCCCTGATCGTTTTCAAAGTTTGTGGTTGAAGCTCTCGGAGTTCACACTTGAATGGTTCCTTTAATTGCCCATCGATCAGTGTCGTTAGAGCCCTGGTCTTTGCTCTTGTCTCCGTCAGCTCCTTCTCCTTAGCGCCTGTGGAGCTGGGCCTGAAATTGAGCAGTAATCCGGTTTTTTTCCTTGGCTTTATTTCATAGAATCGCTCTTGACCGTATACCCTTGTGCAGAACATCCCGTAGCCAGAGGTCGATGTTCACAAAGGAGACAGAGGAGTCCTGCAAACACTTTATTTGAATTCAGGTACAGCCCACTGGAGCATTCTCCCGTGGGTTCTCTCGATTTGCCGGAGGAGGCAACCTCCGCTTTATCCTTATTCCCCGGCCGCACGTAACCCTCTTCCTTTCCCCAGTGCCTGAGGTACTTGGAAGACACAGACTTCTCGAT
>NW_015093073.1:0-811 GCF_001431845.1 Calidris pugnax
CCAGGGTCTAGAAGTCTGAGCAAGTTCAGAAGTGTAATATTTAAGGTAGTCCAGGAAAATAAAGAATCGTAGAATGGGTTGGGTTGGAAGGCACCTTAAAGATCATCCAGTTCCAACCCCTTGGACACCTCCCACCAGACCAGGTTGCTCCAAGCCCCATCCAGCCTGGCCTTGAACCCCTCCAGGGATGGGGCAGCCACAGCTTCTCTGAGCAACCTGTTCCAGTGTCTCACAGTGACAGAATTTCTTCCTAATATCTAATCTAAATCTCCCCTCTTTCCATTTAAAACTATTACTCCTCATCTTGTCACTCCACTCCCTGATCAAGAGTCCCTCCCCATCTCTCCTGTAGCCCCTTCAGGGACTGGAAGGGGCTCTTAAGTCTCCCTGGAGCCTCCTCTTCTCCAGGCTGAACAACCTCAGCTCTCTCAGCCTGTCTTCACAGGAGAGGTGCTCCAGCCCTCTGAGCATCTTCATGACTCAGTTCCTAATGTACCATTCCTCAAAGCAACCAACGCTTGACAATTGCTTCTCCATACTCAACTGTACAAGTAACCTCGCGTCCTTGTTCCATTCCTTTATCTGGACAATGCTGCCCAGCATCAGTCTTCATCAGACATGTTCCAATACTCCCCAGTATTTGCAGTACACACTGCAGTATGCCACTCCTGAGATACGCTGATATGATGGAGACTCTTGAACTACAAGGCTGCCAGAGGGGTGATGTTAACCCATCAATCCAATTTTACTCATCCAGGAGGAAACTGAGAGCACCTACTGACGGTCCATGTCATGGATATCAAGAGCAGCC
>NW_015093073.1:1815-5952 GCF_001431845.1 Calidris pugnax
GCAACACATCATTTGCCATATTACAGCCAGACCACATCCAAACTGGTGGTCTGTAGCTGGGCAGAGGAGAGGACCGAGCAGATAGGTAGGTAAGGCCTTCACTCAGGGGTACTGCTCTCCAAAGAGTAGATCTGGTCAGGGAAGCAGACAATAAATATCTCTATTTGGAAATTCAGGGGAGGCTCTTAGAAGGATTTAATAATCCAAAGGGGAAAAGTACATGGATGCCTCTATTTTCCTTGTCAATAATGGCACGTTATAACGGCATCCTGTTGTGGTTTGGGCACAAAAGTGCAATGCAGAACCTGTGGCTTCTGGAACAGACCCTGCACAGTAAAACCTGCCTCATCTCTTTAGACAAAATTTGCTGAAGCAGGCACCAAATAGATGCCCCAAAGAGGTGTTTCTCAGGCTGTCCTAGAAGAAGCAAAGCAATTGTTTTGGTCACAGAATCCAAGGTCAAGCTGGATGTCCCAGCCCCTCAGCCCAATGCTCCATCCATTACTGCAGCCAAGTGCTGGAGGTACCGTCCCTCTCTTGAAGTTCACAAGGCACTTCACAATGCTACAGAAAGCAGAAGATGAGGGTGTTCAGCTCCACGCTGAAGATGAGAGCATCCAGCTCCTTGCCCAAGTCAGGGGGATTCACATTCACCCATGCCATCCTACTCTTACACCTACTGGCCACCCCGAAGCATCTCCCCCACCTTCGGTGAAGCCAGGAGGGACCACAGACACAGTTAACCGAAAGTCCCCCTCGAATCCCACGTGGGGTGAAGCACGTGAAGAATTACTCATGCAATTGATTCACATGGTTTCCGTCATTCATAAATTCCTACGCAGAAAGGGGAGGCATCGGGTTCGCACGTAACCGACGCAGACAGCTGCAGATTTCCATAGGCACCAAGTGCCCGGGGGCAGAAGCCACTCCTGGCGTAATCCCGTTCAACAGCTGGAATGAATGAAAGGGCTGTGCGACCCAGCCTGCTAACGGCAGCCGCCTCCGCCTCCTCCGCTGGCAGAGCAGGGTCCTCTCCAGTTCAGCCTCTTCCCGTGGCTCCCAAATTACAGGAGTTATTTCACGCCCTGAACCCCGCAGGAAGCCTGGAGCACACGCAAGGATGAGGCTACGCTGATGGGAGGCTACACTCAGAAAGCCCTAGGAACATACCCAGGTTCTCCATCGCAGCCTGATGTAGCTTTTGAGGACATCGCTGCAGAACGCACAAGTCTCCTCCTAAGCAGACATTAGGAGACTGGGGATAGAAGGAAAATGAACACATGGCCATCTCCAAAGGCAAGACAAAATATAATTGCTAGTAGAACCAGTTCCAGACTGGAATCAAAGGCAAATCTGAAGTCAGGAGGATCTCAGATAGAAGCTGTTTGGCATTTAGAGGCCTTCCATGGCATTCAGCACCGTTCACATCTGCCATGATGTGACAGAGTTGGCATAAAACCATGGCATTAAGTAACTTGAAGGAGGCACTGTTAATTCTTTACCTCCTAGGGAAGGCCAGAAAGAGAGGCCAGCCTCACTGAGCTGTCTCCTCATCCAGCAGGACTCACTTAAAGCATCCAGCAGAAGATGACATTCAACAAGGCTTATGCTTCATGCACAGGCAAATGTGGTCTACCCTCCACACCTCCACAAACCGCTAACTCATTCTTAGTGCCTTCCAGTCACATTTGGTCACTGGTACATAAAACCTTCATGGAAACTGGAGGGTCTCTCAGTGAAGATCAGCTACAGCCAGTTTGTTCTCCACCGGCTCAGTCCCTGATTCTCCTCACTTTGGACTCAATGATCTCAAAGGTCCCAATGTGGTTGGACTTAATGATCTCAAAGGTCCCTTCCAACCATGAATAGTCTGTGATTCTGTGAGAAGATGGAAGATGGGAGGGAAGACCATTCTCCTCAGGACCACCGATGCAGAGCATCAGCACGCACTCTGCTGTGGTGCCACTCAGCTGTCTAAAAGGCAAAGGTTTTATCATCTCATCCTCACTCAGTGGCCACCCCCTGGCTCTGCAAGAGAAGAAAAAGGATCCCTGTCATCACCACCCCCTTCACCCCACAGCTGGACCTCTTCCAGGAGCAGCCTAATGAAGCCATATAATTAGCGAATGCCCCAACGCGTAAGCAGGGCTGCTGCAAAAGCAACTTCAATTTTGACATTTCCCAGCCTTAATAAAACGACTTTACATGGGGAATGAAGACAACTTCTTTGCCTGACAAGCTGTTTGTCCCCTCTGGATGGCAAACAGCCTTGTGTCAGGAGCGTGCCCGCCTTTGAAGCAGGAGGTTGCAGTTTGACAAAAGCAGGGGACCAAAGGGGAGAGGGGACAGAGCTGCTTCGGGGCAGCTGCCAGGATTTAACAGTGCCAGCCAGGTCTCCCTGTGTTAGCCTTGCTCTGAGGCAGTGAAGCCCTTTTATTTTTTTTGGCTCAGGCTCTGAAAACACTTCCCAGCCCCAGGCAGACCAACGTCAAGAGAAAACTCCAGCCCAAAGCACTGCAAACTGCAAATTGGTTCCAGTTTCTCCAAGCACCTTGCCACGAGCACCCCTGGGCATCAGCAGGGTCACCTGCACTGCTGGAAATAGGAAGGTACCAAAATTGGTAAGTGGCTCATTCATTGCAGAAGGACACTTGTGCTGGGCCAGAAAGAGGACCCATCACCCAGGCGTTTGCTCCAACAGCTGCTGGTTTCCAACACCTCCTGCTCCTCCAGAAGAGGACAGGGGGTTAGCTCAGCAGGAGAGCCTGAAGGAGCTGTAGAAAACCCCTTTTTCCCTCCCACCACTAGCAGAAAGGATGAGCAGGGAGACCTGCCCCCAGCTCACTCTCAGGGAGCAGGATTCCTGTGCCAGCTCTGGATCAGCAGAAAGCAAAATGCAAGCACTTTCCAGAAGGGCTGCCACCATCAAAACGAGTTTCCAGCTATTGTAGCAACCCAGCAGCAGCAGATCTGCTCCCCCCCATCAGTTATCCCTCCACAGCCACATCAACATCACAACTTTTAACCCATCAAACGCCACTCCTCCCCTGCATGGTACACACCCCGACTTCAATACTGACCTTGCACAAGATTAACACCACCATAAAGCAGCATTGCCCAGCATGGAGGTCTTCAAGCTGGACCCTTCTGATTCCCCTTGAGATTTTACACAGACCTGCAGTACTGTGAGAAAAAAAAGCTCTACCCACCCTCCATGCACCTGTGAGACAGGACAGAGCTCCCTGCCATTATCAGATATTAAAGACCAGAGAGCAGGAAAATCCACTGGTAAGAAGGGGTATTGCCAGGGTCTAGAAGTCTGAGCAAGTTCAGAAGTGTAATATTTAAGGTAGTCCAGGAAAATAAAGAATCGTAGAATGGGTTGGGTTGGAAGGCACCTTAAAGATCATCCAGTTCCAACCCCTTGGACACCTCCCACCAGACCAGGTTGCTCCAAGCCCCATCCAGCCTGGCCTTGAACCCCTCCAGGGATGGGGCAGCCACAGCTTCTCTGAGCAACCTGTTCCAGTGTCTCACAGTGACAGAATTTCTTCCTAATATCTAATCTAAATCTCCCCTCTTTCCATTTAAAACTATTACTCCTCATCTTGTCACTCCACTCCCTGATCAAGAGTCCCTCCCCATCTCTCCTGTAGCCCCTTCAGGGACTGGAAGGGGCTCTTAAGTCTCCCTGGAGCCTCCTCTTCTCCAGGCTGAACAACCTCAGCTCTCTCAGCCTGTCTTCACAGGAGAGGTGCTCCAGCCCTCTGAGCATCTTCATGACTCAGTTCCTAATGTACCATTCCTCAAAGCAACCAACGCTTGACAATTGCTTCTCCATACTCAACTGTACAAGTAACCTCGTGTCCTTGTTTCATTCCTTTATCTGGACAATGCTGCCCAGCATCAGTCTTCATCAGACACATTCCAATACTCCACAGTATTTGTAGTACACACTGCAGTATGCCACTCCTGAGATACGCTGATATGATGGAGACTCTTGAACTACAAGGCTGCCAGAGGGGTGATGTTAACCCATCAATCCAATTTTACTCATCCAGGAGGAAACTGAGAGCACCTACTGATTGCCCATGTGATGGATATCAACAGGAGCCATCTATAGATGCCACAACACAG
>NW_015093074.1:0-618 GCF_001431845.1 Calidris pugnax
GTCGGTGAATATCGTCGCCTTCGGGAGCGAGAGGGACGGTTTTTCGGAGGAAACCCCCCAGCCCAGCCTGCTGTGGAGCTACCTGCGGAGGAGCGCCCTGGTGTCCCACCTGGACAGCCGCCTCTCCGCCGCCCAGCCCGGCGGACCCGTCTGCACCGAGTACCGGGCCGGCGTCTGCGGCAGCCTGGGGCTGGTGGTGCACGACTGCCCCGTCTGGGTAAGGGACCCCCCCTCTGCCTCCCCCACACCCCCCCCTTTTAGCCCTGAACAGACGGTTTAATCCGAGGAGCGCAGCACCCCCGATTTGGGGTGATTTCCATCTCTTTAAGAATCCCATTCTTGAAATTCCCGTGTTAATTACTGCAGATGGTAAACGCGTGTCCGGTAGAACCGGGAAAACGCCGCCGGGTCTTGGAGGGGCGGCAGGAAAGTTTCTCATTAACCGGGGCTGCCCCACCTCCTCGGAGGGAAGGGGGGTTTTTCCAGCGCTGCTGTCGAGAAAAAACTTTATTGAAGATCATCCCGCGGTAAACAAGATCCCCTTATTTTTGACATTGCATCATAAGCACTCTCTCCAAATATTTATCTACAGCAAAACAAAACGCCTTCCCCCCCCCC
>NW_015093074.1:652-2526 GCF_001431845.1 Calidris pugnax
GCAACGGCAGGCAGTTTCCCAGCTTTGAAAAACGAGAGATTACAAGATTTGGTATCTTGCAAAATACAGTATATGGAGTAATTTTACTTCTGTAATCGCATCTTAGCATTATTTCCTTTGTTTGAAGGTAAATAAAACAAGATTTTGGCCCTGTTCCAGGTGGCGAGCCCTTTTGTTAGGGAGATAACTCAGGAGTAGGAGCAGATCAATGATTATGCAAGAAATGATACTGATAATCTAAATTAAAACATATTTAATGACTACTTAGTAGCCTTAAAAAAAAATAATATTAAGCTTAGCAGCTTTTAGACATTAAAACAATAATCAGTTTCAGCTCCATAATTCTATCCGTGGGTTGATTTTTCTGCAGTCCAGTGAGGGAAACTTGTTTTGGGACCTGCAGGAAACATAAGAGTTCCAGAAATAAACGATCAGGAGTTTGTCACCTTGAAATGGAAGGGTGGGGATTAGGGATCCATCCCTTTTCTGTTCCCCAGGATTTTCTGTCGGCTGCGGACGTGGGTTCAGGTGGGCTGGGGGATGGGGGGGACACCCTGTTTTTAATCTCTTGAAGCTGCATGTGACCCGCACGTGCGGCCTGATGGACCCACTGGAGCGTGGCAAGGAGTTAGAAAAGCTCCTGCAGGTAAACCAAGGACTTGAGAGGGTGTTGCAGGGGCTGGAGGGTGGTGAGGGAGGGGGAAGGCCGGCAGCGGCAGCCGGAGAAGGGCAAAGGAAGGACCTGGGTCGGAGGGGCAGTTCGTGTGGTTTTTATGTTCTTTTATTTGCATGTGTTCTTCTGCAAAACAAGGTCCTTCAGTTCTGTAGACCTTATCAGTTTTGTCCTTGAAAAGCTAGCTTGTTATTGCCTGGAGCATTATGTTTCTGAGGCCTGCTGGTTTTTGCTTTCACAGCTAAAGGAGGCAGGAGATTTATTACTGGGAATGATGAGGGACAGTCGGCGTTTTTCGCTTAGTAGGAGACATCTCGGGTAGCTGGACCGGGCTCTGCAGGAGGTCCTTAGTTCTGGGTGAAGCTGTCTCCTTGCCAGGGTTGGGCAGAGGAGGGTTGTTTCCCATGGTCTGGATGCTCGAGGTTCACTGCATCACGGTGGTCCTTTCAGGGCTGTTCATCTGGTGGCCTGGGAAATGGTACAGGACAATCCAAAATGTTGGCTGAAGTCATATTCTTTGTGGAAAAGGGTTCTTGTTGCACGTTTCTGAAAGACAGAGGGGATGGTGTGGGGGGCCTTGTGCTGCCTCCACCCCTGTCGTCTGGGTATAACGTAAAGGTGAACTGACATTTTACCTGAGATTTGTATCTCATCTAGATTAAATCCACGTGATTAAGGAAAACTCATTAGGCATAAACTTGGCAACTGATAGCTGTGAGTGTTCAGACTGAAGGGTGCTCTTTGTCCTCTACAGCTACCCATCTGGAAAAGCAGCGTGGATGCAAGTTCAGCAAGTAGAGCTCCCCAGAGCGTGGGGGGACCCTTTGTGAGACAGGTTGTGGCAGAGGGTGGGTTTCCTTGTTGGTCTGCTGCTGCACTTTGTCAGCCCAGGACACTGCTCTGCTCTTTGAGCCTGCAGGAGAGGTCAACAGCTCAGGTATCTTCGGTTGAACTCTTCCTGATGATACTTGCAGCCCAGAAAAACAACTGCACCTTGGACTGCATCAAAAAAGCGTGGGCAGCAGGTTGAGGGAGGTGATTCTACCCCTCTACTCTACTCTGATGAGGCCCACCTGGAGTGCTGTGTCCAGCTCTGGAGTCCTCAGCACAGGAAGGACAGGGACCTGTTGGAACACGTCCAGAGTAGGCCACGGAGATGCTCTGAGAGCTGGAGAACCTCTGCTGTGAGGACAGGCTGAGA
>NW_015093074.1:3709-5614 GCF_001431845.1 Calidris pugnax
TCTCCCCCTTTTTTTTTCCCCCTATAAAAATGCAACGGCAGGCAGTTTCCCAGCTTTGAAAAACGAGAGATTACAAGATTTGGTATCTTGCAAAATACAGTATATGGAGTAATTTTACTTCTGTAATCGCATCTTAGCATTATTTCCTTTGTTTGAAGGTAAATAAAACAAGATTTTGGCCCTGTTCCAGGTGGCGAGCCCTTTTGTTAGGGAGATAACTCAGGAGTAGGAGCAGATCAATGATTATGCAAGAAATGATACTGATAATCTAAATTAAAACATATTTAATGACTACTTAGTAGCCTTAAAAAAAAATAATATTAAGCTTAGCAGCTTTTAGACATTAAAACAATAATCAGTTTCAGCTCCATAATTCTATCCGTGGGTTGATTTTTCTGCAGTCCAGTGAGGGAAACTTGTTTTGGGACCTGCAGGAAACATAAGAGTTCCAGAAATAAACGATCAGGAGTTTGTCACCTTGAAATGGAAGGGTGGGGATTAGGGATCCATCCCTTTTCTGTTCCCCAGGATTTTCTGTCGGCTGCGGACGTGGGTTCAGGTGGGCTGGGGGATGGGGGGGACACCCTGTTTTTAATCTCTTGAAGCTGCATGTGACCCGCACGTGCGGCCTGATGGACCCACTGGAGCGTGGCAAGGAGTTAGAAAAGCTCCTGCAGGTAAACCAAGGACTTGAGAGGGTGTTGCAGGGGCTGGAGGGTGGTGAGGGAGGGGGAAGGCCGGCAGCGGCAGCCGGAGAAGGGCAAAGGAAGGACCTGGGTCGGAGGGGCAGTTCGTGTGGTTTTTATGTTCTTTTATTTGCATGTGTTCTTCTGCAAAACAAGGTCCTTCAGTTCTGTAGACCTTATCAGTTTTGTCCTTGAAAAGCTAGCTTGTTATTGCCTGGAGCATTATGTTTCTGAGGCCTGCTGGTTTTTGCTTTCACAGCTAAAGGAGGCAGGAGATTTATTACTGGGAATGATGAGGGACAGTCGGCGTTTTTCGCTTAGTAGGAGACATCTCGGGTAGCTGGACCGGGCTCTGCAGGAGGTCCTTAGTTCTGGGTGAAGCTGTCTCCTTGCCAGGGTTGGGCAGAGGAGGGTTGTTTCCCATGGTCTGGATGCTCGAGGTTCACTGCATCACGGTGGTCCTTTCAGGGCTGTTCATCTGGTGGCCTGGGAAATGGTACAGGACAATCCAAAATGTTGGCTGAAGTCATATTCTTTGTGGAAAAGGGTTCTTGTTGCACGTTTCTGAAAGACAGAGGGGATGGTGTGGGGGGCCTTGTGCTGCCTCCACCCCTGTCGTCTGGGTATAACGTAAAGGTGAACTGACATTTTACCTGAGATTTGTATCTCATCTAGATTAAATCCACGTGATTAAGGAAAACTCATTAGGCATAAACTTGGCAACTGATAGCTGTGAGTGTTCAGACTGAAGGGTGCTCTTTGTCCTCTACAGCTACCCATCTGGAAAAGCAGCGTGGATGCAAGTTCAGCAAGTAGAGCTCCCCAGAGCGTGGGGGGACCCTTTGTGAGACAGGTTGTGGCAGAGGGTGGGTTTCCTTGTTGGTCTGCTGCTGCACTTTGTCAGCCCAGGACACTGCTCTGCTCTTTGAGCCTGCAGGAGAGGTCAACAGCTCAGGTATCTTCGGTTGAACTCTTCCTGATGATACTTGCAGCCCAGAAAAACAACTGCACCTTGGACTGCATCAAAAAAGCGTGGGCAGCAGGTTGAGGGAGGTGATTCTACCCCTCTACTCTACTCTGATGAGGCCCACCTGGAGTGCTGTGTCCAGCTCTGGAGTCCTCAGCACAGGAAGGACAGGGACCTGTTGGAACACGTCCAGAGTAGGCCACGGAGATGCTCTGAGAGCTGGAGAACCTCTGCTGTGAGGACAGGCTGAGA
>NW_015093074.1:8222-9278 GCF_001431845.1 Calidris pugnax
TTAAAGCCATTTTGGAAAGCCTGAAGTGAAAAAACAAGGGTGGCATTCTGGTGCTATGGTCTGAATTCCCCTGATTTCTGAAGAAGATACTTCCATCTGCGCTGCAGGTTTAATTGAGTAAATTCAGGGGGTCTCGTAAGCTACGGGGAGCACACCTGCAAAATTTGTCCTGCTGTGGATCCAAATGATTAGAAATTGCAGAGAAATCTTGGAAAAACAGGGGAAGGGCTCTGATGTGTGGTGTGGGGAGCAGGGTCTGTTAAAGGAGGATGGTCTGTAACTGCATCCTGAGGGAAGAACTTTCCAATATTCCCAGTGAATCCCTTTTGGATGCTGGGGAAACCCCAGGGGGATGGTCCTGGGGGGTGGCCAGGCTCCCTTGTCCCCCTAAAGAGCATTGGCCATTGCTGCTGTGCCCAGGTCAGCACGTAGGACATTTTCGAGCAGCTTTTGGAAGGAGTGTGGGCATTGCAAGGGCACGGTGGATTTCACTGCCCTTCCATAGAAGCATTCATAAAACATTTTTAACAAAGCCAGTATTGTCCCCTGGAGGGGTCATGTGATTTTGTAGGAAAATTGGGTCTTCATTGCCTTGGAAGGCTTTATTTTCAGTGTTAATGCTTGAGAAGTATGATTTACTAATGGGAAGAATATATTATGAGCCGTGCATAATGGAGACATGCCAGGAAAGAATGGAGATTTTTTTTCTAATTAGCCCCGAGAGGAAGAGCGACAGGAGTATAATTATAATTAAGAAGGTCGTATTATAATAACCTCAGCTATGCTGTGACTTTTTCCTTTTGTCAGTGGCTGTCTTGGGAAATGACAAGAGCAAAAGCACGATGAGGAGTAGCTGCTACAAACATTTTCTAGATGGAGCCAGGGATTAACATTATTGTCGTATCTGAACTGTTGTTCATCATCTAAAGAGATTCCCTCTGTCGTTTTTGCATGAAAGTGTCCCCAAAAGTCATAATGCTCTGTCTCAGACATGCCTTGGGCAAATGACCATTCATTCTCAGAGGTGGTTTTTGGAGGATTTTCCGGCCCAGAGCA
>NW_015093075.1:0-1241 GCF_001431845.1 Calidris pugnax
GAGACAGCGGTACGGGGCACCTCACAGAATCACACAATGACATGGGGTTGGAAGGGACCTCTGGAGATCATCCAGTCCAACCCCCTGCCAGAGCAGGGCCACCCCAACGGTCATATCTGGTCATATCCCCCAACGTCTGTTAATGACATCCAAGGTACCCTCTGCTCTCCCAGTGTCTGCCACCGGCCCCTCCCAGGCTTTGGCCACGGGGCTGTGCAGTGTGTTTAGCTCCACCGAGCTCTCTGCCCCGTTGCTGCATTTGGCTTTTTCATATCCATGTTGGAAAAAATAAAAATATCCTGGATATTTTGAGACTATAAAATACTTGAATACTTCTCGAAGAGAGTGGCTGTGTGTAACTGGGGCCATCAGCCACATTCAGGTTTTCTTCCACCCCACGGAGTAGGAGCAGCGTAGGAGGGGAAGGTGGATTTATCACAGCACAGCATCTCACAGAATCACAGACTCACAGGATGACATGGGGTTGGAAGGGACCTCTGGAGATCATCTCCTCCAACCCCCTGCCAAAGCAGGTCTACCCAGAGCAGGTTGTGCAGGAATGTGTTCAGGGGGGTCTAGAAAATCACCACCATCCTCCACGCTGTCCAGCCGGGGGGGATTGTGTGGAGGTAGCTTGGCCATAAGGCTTTTGGGGGATGTGGAAGGAACAGCCATGGGTTGGTGCTGGCTGCTGCGAATTGACAGGGATCTGCTGGGTCAGAAATCCCCACGGGAGATGAGCCTGGGAACAGAAAGGGCCTGGGATGGGGCTGGGCCAGGAAGGGGTGGGAATGCAGTGGGTTCCTGTGGAGCACACAGAAGCCCTCCTTGGCAGACAGGCTGCTGAGAGCTTCCCACTGGGGCATGTCCACGTGCTCCAGCCTCCCCGCAGGGTCTGCCCAGGGTGGCCAGGTGTCCCACTCTGTCCTCTGGTACTCGCAAGAAGGAGGCTGTATGTCCCCCGTTGCCTGCTCACCCCTTCTCATCCTTCCGCCTTTGCACCCCTGGGACTTCCAGAGGCCTCTGTGCCCTGTGCCACACGGGGAGAAACTCCAGCCGTGTGGTCCCTGCAGCGCAGGGGGTGCCATGGGTGGGTCGGCTGCTTGGGCATCCCCTGGGATTCAATAAGTAGGAGTGCTTAAACTTGGAGCTTTAGGAAAATATCTGGAAGTGAAACCCAAAAAGGCAGAATCACGGAATTGTCGGGGTTGAAAGGGACCTCTAGAGACCCTCCAGTCCAA
>NW_015093076.1:0-281 GCF_001431845.1 Calidris pugnax
CCCGCCCTCACCCCCCTTCTATTTAAATAAATGAGCGGCAGAAAGCCGTTCCTTGGTAAACCAGAGGCGAAAGGACGGGACGCCGGGGCGCGTCTTGTGGCCTCGCCATCCCTACCCCGAGCACGGCGCCGCCAACAAAACCGCCAGCGGATCTGCGGGAATCGGAAGGGAAACAAAAATAATAACCTTCAAGCATGGCATGCCTTATTCTGCCCGCGATGCGTGCATGCCATCGGTATTTTAGCAGGAAAAGAGAAAAAAAAAAAAAAAAAAAAAAAAAA
>NW_015093076.1:291-1611 GCF_001431845.1 Calidris pugnax
GAGTCATCGCGAAGGTACTAAATGCGGTGGAGCAGCAGAGCAGCTGTGGGGGTCGTTTTAAACAAGGGAATTAACTAGTTTGTTGGGTGCTTTTAACTCGAGCGTGTATGTGGCGATTAATACACACCCGCATAGTCGCCCTGCGTGAACGCGTTGTGTGTACACGCGCGGGTTTACACACAGACACACAACGCGCAGGCGACCAAGGGAGTCGAAATAAATAACACCGCCCAACACCGAGTTAAGTGCTGCATACAGGACCGTTTAATAGTTGAACACAAGGATTCTGGGGGGTTTTAAGCCGACCTCTTTGATATTTTGCCGTTGAATAACGGGAGGTATTTCGTCGCACATCAGCGGTACGAACAGCGGGCAGGCGATGGAAATCGCGCAGGAAAAACAGAGGCAACGCGTGTGAAGAGGTACAGATTTATAACCAAGCTCAGTGGCTTGTTTTTGGTTCCAAATATCTGGTTTGGAGACCCGGGAAGCTCTCTTAAAAATAGTGGGCTCGTTGGCCAGATCTTCTGAATTAACGGGGTGTCTCCAAGTGTTAAAACTACGCAGTAACCAAACGACTCCCGATTGGTTTCTCACGTGGATGTAGTTTGTATATTCCCTATAAAATTATACAAAATATTTCCAGTAGTTCCCAAATTGTAATCTCGATCAGTGATAAATATTTTAAGACTTTTCCAAGTTGGGCGGGGTGATGAGGGGACAAGATTGGAAGATGAATTAAATTTTTGAAAGGGATGGCTAAGGTGTTCGCTGTCTCCGAGCGCTATATAAAAGAATCTCCAGCTATCACTAAAACGCAGGGCTCTCCGGGACTGTGCCGTAATGAATAAAATCAGTACCGCCGTGAAAAAGGCAGATATCTGGTGGAGATGGAGGCGGTGGCTTGCAGGGCAGGGGGCGAGCCGCTACGGGGAACGGGGGGGTTCTCGCTTCTCCAGACCCCATCCATGTAAAAATAAACGGTGCGGGGGAAACGGCGAGAATTTCCTCCCGGGAGAAGGGCGCGCTGCTTGTCCTCCGCCCACCGGGGGGGACCAGGAGCGCTCCCCGCGGCCGCCTCTCGCTTCTTTCCGCTTTTCTTAGAAAATTGATCAGCAGCGTCGCCTGGCAGGCGGAGGGCGCGGAGCGCTCGGGGTGTGCGGGGTGTGCGGGGGGGCAGAAGGAAGACTCTCCCCCAGCAGGCGGGCGCCCGGGAGGAGAGGGGACCCTCTCTAAGGGGAAAGGGGTGTCGGCGGGGAGGGGTCGGGGTGCGGGGTCGCAGGGTGTCAGCGCTCCTCCCCCTCCGCGGCGGCGGGAAGG
>NW_015093077.1:0-681 GCF_001431845.1 Calidris pugnax
CTCCACGCCTTTTCTCATCTCCCCCCTCCTGGACTGGGACACAGAGGGGTCATTGCAGCTGCCCAAGAACAGCTGCTCAGGAGCATTTCCATGGCCTTAGCACCGAGACGTCTTCTCCATGGGCATCCTGGGTAGGACAGAGATACTATGGGAGAGCTGTGCCCTTCTGGAGAGCACCCTGCAGCCCCACAGGACACCCCAGGGAAATAGGTGAATGTGCTGAAGTTGCCTGGAGGAGACCTGGGCACGTTTCTCCCATAGACACGTCTGTATCGCAGGACCCAAGGGGTCTGCCTCTGAACGGGAGCTGAAGCTGCCACCCACAACCCTCCCCCTCCAACTGACTCAGCAAAACCAACGGGGAGAAGCAGGGCAGCACAGGCAGGAGGGGACGGCAGTGAAATGCCACAATGCTCCTGCCAAGGAGGAGGGACACACAAAGAGGATGCAAATCAGGGTTTTGCCCTTTCCTGGGCTCTGGCTGCTGCAGGGGCAATGAAAGCCCCAGATCCCACGGGCTGGAGGACAGAGGCTCTGCCTGGGCTGGGAAAGGAGACCAGGGAGGAGTTGCTCAGGGGAAGGTGTCTGTGCTGCAGGGACAGCAGGGAGGTGCCCACGTCCCCCTCCCCAGCGTTTCTGGCAGCAGCTCCCTCTCAATCCTGCCCATGTCCCTGCTGCCAG
>NW_015093077.1:4671-6541 GCF_001431845.1 Calidris pugnax
TCCCTCTGATCATCTTCGTGGCCCTCCACTGGACCTGTTCCAGCCGGTCCATGTCCTTTCTGTGCTGAGGACTCCAAAGCTGAACACAGTACTCCAGGTGGGGTCTCACGAGTGCAGAGTAGAGGGGCAGAATCACCTCCCAAGACCTGCTGGCCACACTTCTCCTGATGCAGCCCAGGACACAGTTGGCTCTCTGGGCTGCCAGCGCAAACTGCCGGCTCATGCTGAGCTTCTCATCCATGAGCACTCCCAAGTCCTTCTCCTCAGGGCTGCTCTCCAGCCATTCTCCACCCAACCTGGATTTGTGCCTGGGGTTGCCACGTCCCAGCCGCAGGACCCTGGACTTGGCTTGGTTGAACCTCATGCAATTTGCACGAGCCCACCTCTCCAGCCTGTCCAGGTCCCTCTGGATGGCATCCCTTCCTTCCAGCGTGTCAACTGCCCCACCGAGCTTGGTGTCATCAGCAAACTTGCTGAGGGTGCACTCTATCCCCCTGTCCATGTCTCCCACAAAGATGTTAAATAGCACTGGTCCCAGTACCAACCCCTGCAGAACACCACTCATTACTGGACATTGAGCCATGGACATTGAGCCATTGACTGCCACCCTTTGGGTGCGGCCGTCCAGCCAGCTCCTTATCCACCGAGTGGTCCATCCATCGACTCCATGGGTTTCCAATTTTGAGACCAGGATGTCGTGTGGGACAGCATCAAATGCTTTGCATAAGTCCAGGTAGATGACGTCAGTTGCTCTGCCCTTGTCTACCAAGTCTGTGGCAGTATCGTAAAAGGCCACCAAATTTGTCAGGCACGATTTGCCCTTGGTGAAGCCATGTTGGCTGTTGCCAATCACCTCCTTATTTTCCATGTGCCTTAGCAAAGATTTCAGGAGGATCTGCTCCATAATCTTGCCAGGCACAGAGGTGAGACTGACCGGCCTGTAGTTCCCCAGGTCTTCTTTGTTTCCTTTTTTGAATATTGGAGTTATGTTCCCTTTTGCAGCCCAACCTGCATCCACCAGACTCAGGAGATCCCCTTCTACTGCACAAGGTGAGAATAAGTAAAAACAGCTAACAACAGATAAATGTTCTTCAAGGATGAGTGACAACCGGACAGAACCTCAAGAGATGAACCCAAGCAATTGTTGCATGATTATCAGGAAAAAAAAAAAAAATCAGAGTCCTGGTCTAAAAAGAATTCTGGGCACTTCTCAGAGAGGGGGAGCCAAATTACTGTCAATGTTGCACAGACCATCCGATCAGTTTCCTCAGGGCATCCTTGAGCTCCTGGTTCCTCATACTATAGATGAGGGGGTTCACTGCTGGAGGTACCATTGAGTACAGAACTGCCAACAGCAGAACAAGGGATGAGGATAAGATGGAGGGGGGCTTCAGGTAGGCAAAGAAGCCAGTGCTGATGAACAGGGAGACCACGGCCAGGTGAGGGAGGCACGTGGAAAAGGCTTTGTGCCGTCCCTGCTCCGAGGGGATCCTCAGCACAGCCCTGAAGATCTGCACATAGGACACCACAAGGAACACAAAACACACTAAGAATAAAAAAGTAAGAAGTAAAGTAATACCATTTTTCCTGAGATAGTCTGTGTCTGAGCAGGAGAGCTTGAGGATCTGGGGGACTTCACAGAAGAACTGGTCCAGGACATTGCCCTGGCAGAGGGGCAGTGAAAATGTATTGGCTGTCTGCAGGAGAGCAGTGAGAAACCCACTGCTCCAGGCAGCTGCTGCCATGTGGACACAAGCTCTGCTGCCCAGGAGGGTCCCGTAGTGCAAGGGTTTGCAGATGGCAACGTAGCTATCATAGGACATGACAGTAAGAAGATAAAGCTCTGCTGAGATGAAGGAGACAAAATGAA
>NW_015093078.1:0-2147 GCF_001431845.1 Calidris pugnax
GCTGGGAGCTGAACTGGTTGGGATGGTACAGAGTGTGTCTGGTAAAGCAGAAGCTTTTTGGTTGGCCCATAGAGCATCCATCATGCCCTAAGCTGCCTTTCCAGGGACAGGTGAGAAGTGTTTTAAACTTGTGAGAAGTTTACACGCTTGTGAGAAGTGTTTTAAAAGCACTCCAGTGTCTGAAAAAGCCCTTCAAATCCAGAAGTTAGTCTGCTTTAATTCTTACTGATGTTAAAAATAATTATTTTTGCAGTGTCTTGCACGATAGTTCGAAGTTATATAAGAAATGAAGCCAGCAACAGAATAGAAAAGATCAGACAAATAAGTGGTGGTAGGAAAATTACATTTTTTTTCTGTCTAAACTTAGAAAGAGGTGAAGAGGCACCATAAAATTAAGTTTGAACGGATGAGTTTTGGGTATCAATTTGAGGATGAATCGGGTGAAGCTGCTAATGCAGGCTGCTGTATTTAAAACCGGGTGTCTTCTTAATCTTGTCCTTGCTTTCATTTTAGTATTTGCAGAACCACCCTCAGATCTTTCAGTTCAGTCCTGATGAAAATAAGGTTGGTTTGAAGGAAAAACACAAGGTCCTGTTTAAGTCAGATTCTCAAGGACAAGATCTCCAAAGCCCTCCTCAGAAGAACGATGTCCGGTGGAATTCAGAAAAAAACCCTACGAGGCAAAGGGACAGCTCTGCTGGTTGCCACTGGTTTGATCTGAATGATTCGAAAGTCCAGCCCATCAAGGAGAAGGATATTGAGAAACAATTTCAGGGTAAAGAGAGTGCCTACATGCTGTTTTATCGAAAATCTCAGTTAAAGAGACCGCCTGAAGGTACACAAAGCTCGTCTTGCTATTCTGGGGGCTTCCTTCGTTGCCAGTTTGTTTTCTGGAGGGGAAAAGGCTGTTGGGCCTTTCTGTCTTCTCCCAGAACTGAAGATACAGTTTTCTTTCTAGTGCTCATTTAAAAAAAAGGGGTTAAGAAGGGTTAGTTAATAAGATAGACGGAGGTTACCTCCAAGGAATTAGCGACCGGTTAATTGGCTATGGCTAACAATAACTCTTTTCTGAACCTACGCTTCAGAAATATTCATAGAATCATAGATTTGCCCAGGCCGGAAGGGACCTCCAAAGGCCATCTAGTCCGACCCCCCCGCAGTCAGCAGGGACACCCCCAACTAGACCAGGTTGCCCAGGGCCTCGTCGAGCCTAACCTTGAATATCTCCCGGGATGGGGCATCAACCACCTCCATGGGCAACCTGTTCCAGTGCTCCACCACCCTCACAGTCAAGAACTTGTTCCTAATCTCCAATCTAAATCTTCTCCCCAAATGATGCCATAGGGCTTACAATAACACAAACTATAAATCAGTTAAAATGTCGGCGGTATGTGGAACCAAATATTGTCTCTTAGAAGAATTTTCAGATCAACCAGGAAGTTGTGTGTGGTTGCTTATGGCCATACGGGAAGGGATCTATATTCTGTCCCTCCGCAGAGTTGATTAGCTCAGGAAAACAAAGACGATTGCTCGACTTCCAGTTCAGAGCTCTTTGCAACCAGTAGGCGCAGAGCATGGGCAGAGAGCTTGCATCTGCCCACAGTGCTACCATGTAGCAGTAACCAATCAGCCCTAAGTCTGCGTTAAAGGATATATATTATGGAAAGGATTTCTCTTTTTTTTTTTTTTTTTTTTTTTGGAAAAGGGGGGGGAAAATGAGGGTGACATTTGTTTTTAAAAGGAAAGAAGCTCATTGAGTGGAGTCAGATGCTAAAATGATGCAATGTCATAGAGGTTAATCGAGGAATACAATTTGTACAGTCCAGATTCTGCCTTCTACTGGTTTTCTGCCTCCCTGTTAGTGGTGTAGCTGGGCTTTCTACAGAATTTCAATGGAAAGCTACTTGCAATTTAAAATTGCACCCATTTTTTATGAAAATCAGTGCAACTCTGGAAGGAGAACGGAACGCTTTCTTAATTACGTTTATAGAGGGGAGCTCTCCATTGGGAGGAGGAATGACTTGCTTTTCTGTGAAACAACAGATAAATGGTATCCTTTGCCAGAAACGTGGAGGGGAAAAGCTAGGGGTATTCAGGTTGGTTGAAATTTTTCCTTCTGTTGAGGAACACCCAGAAAACTGATGATA
>NW_015093079.1:0-1507 GCF_001431845.1 Calidris pugnax
AATTGGTTTATGTGTTTTCTTTCCAATTGCTTTTTCACTTTTATAAGCATTAAGCCTTGCCTAATTCTGTGTCAAGCAAACATTTGTTGCCAGAATCTAATTCCTGCAGCAACTTGTTGATTCTCCATATTAGTATCAGCAAAGAAGAATTTGGGTTCTGTGGCTATGACTATTTATCAAGCAGAATAACATGAAAAATGGGGTAAAGTAGCATTGTGTGGAGCTATCCCCAGAAACATAGACTGTGGCAGTGGGACTCAAAACAGAGGGAATCAAGTTTGAGAAAGAGGATGGGCAGCAGCGTGTTCAAGAAGAAAGGAAACCTTTTGGGGTGAGGAAAAGGTCATGTCTCAGTGCCGGATCCTTGGCTCACAGGTTCTCTGCAGCTGTTCCCAAGTACAGCAGCACTTTAAGACAGTGTTATCAGCTTTCTGGGATGATCTAAAGCAGCAACAACTTTAATTGCCTCTACAGGTGTTGGAGGGTGACTAGACCAAATAGTAGGACATAACTGGAAGAGGCTGCCCAGGGAGGTGGTGGAGTCTCCTTCTTTGGAGACATTCCAAATCCCACCTGGACACGTTCCTGTGGGACCTGCTCTGGGTGGACCTGCTTTGGCAGGGGGTTGGACTAGATGATCTCCAGAGGTCCCTTCCAACCCCATAGCATTCTGTGGTTCTGGATGGAGAGCATCCTGATGGAGAACTATTTCACAGATCATCTAGCTCAATACTAAACTGGTATGTACCAGCACAGAAGAATAATGACAAGTTCCTGAACCTGTAATAATAAATCTCATTTCTGTACACCAAACCCAAGAAATAACTTTTTTTTTTTTATAAGGCAAGTCATAACCTGCCTGTGATATCCAGAAATCCCTTATATATGTATAATCCCTGCTAATTCCTCTTCTGTTGCTCTGTTCTGCTCCTCCACCTTCTGTATGTACTTGCATGCCTTGACGGCCTTGCCCTTGGCTTGTGCCCAACATCTCTTACCTGTGCTTGGCTGTGTAAGTTGCTGAAATCACAGAGTCACAGAATGCTATGGGGTTGGAAGGGACCTCTGGAGATCATCTAGTCCAACCCCCTGCCAAAGCAGGTTCACCCAGAGCAGGTTGCACAGGAATGTGTTCGGGTGGAGTTTGAATGTCTCCAGAGAAGGAGACTCACCACCTCCCTGGGCAGCCTCTGCCAGGGCTCTGCCACCCTCACAGGAAAGAAGTTCCTCCTCATGTTTAGATGGAACTTCTTATGTTTCCATTTCCTTTTGTCCTGTCCCTGGGCACCACTGAAAAAAGACTGGCCTCATCCTCCTGATACCCACCCTTGAAGTATTTATAGGTGTTGATCAGATTTCCCCCTCAGCCTTCTCTTCTCCAGACTAAAAAGCCTCTTAAGAGAGATGTTCTAGTCCCCTCATCATCTTTCTAGCCCTCTGCTGTCCCCTTTCCAGCAGTTGCCTCTCCTTTTTGAACAAGGGAGCCCAGAACCAGACACAGTACTCC
>NW_015093080.1:0-1463 GCF_001431845.1 Calidris pugnax
TCAACTGAAGCAAATTTGGGAGGCTCCCAAAGCTGCGCTCCTCTGTAACTCCCTGTTTCTGTACTCCTCCAAGCATCCTCAGCAGCCCAGCACAACCCTCTGCCGAGGTTGAGCTCTTCAAGCTGACCTGGAGCCATGGGTTCCATGGGGACACCAGCCAGCCTGGAGCCACGGGTCCCATGTGGGGACACCAGCCAGCCAGCTTGGAACTAAGGGTCCCAAGGGGACACCAGCCACCTCAGAGCCATGGGAATGGGGGACAGTAGCCAGCCTGGAGCCCTGGGTCCCAAGGGGACACCGGACCAGCCTGAAGCCATGGGTCCCATAGGGACAGCCAACCAGCCAAGACCCCATGGGTCCCAAGGGGACAACCAACCAGCCCAGAGCCATGGGTCCCATGGCGTGTCCCATGGGGACACCCAGCCAACCTGGAGCCGTGGGTCCCAAGGGGACACCAGCCAGCTTGGAGCTGTGGGTCCCATGGGGACACCAGCCAGCCCAGAGCCGTAGGTCCCAAGGGGACACCAACCAGCCTAGAGCCATGGCTCCCATGGGAGACAGCAGCCAGCCCAGAGCCGTAGGTCCCAAGGGGACACCAACCAGCCCAGAGCCATGTGTCTGAGGAGACACCAACCATTCCAGAGCCGTAGGTCCCAAGGGAACACCAACCAGCCCAGAGCCACGTGTCTGAGGAGACACCATTCCAGAGCCATAGGTCCCAAGGGGACACCAACCAGCCCGGAGCCATAGGTCCCAAGGGAACACCAACCAGCCCAGAGCCACGTGTCTGAGGAGACACCATTCCAGAGCCATAGGTCCCAAGGGGACACCAACCAGCCTGGAGCCATGGGTCTGAGGAGACACCAACCATTCCAGAGCCGTAGGTCCCAAGGGGACACCAACCAGCCCAGAGCCATGTGCTGAGGAGACTCCAACCATTGCAGAGCCATAGGTCCCAAGGGGACACCAACCAGCCCGGAGCCATGGGTCTGAGGAGACACCAACCAGCCTGAAGCTGTAGGTCCCAAGGGGACACCAACCAGCCTGAAGCCATAGGTCCCAAGGGGACACCATCAAGCTTGGAGCTGTGGGTTCTGTGGGGACAAGCCCGGCTGCCCTGGTCCCAGGAATCCCAAGGTTGTCCTGGGGAAGGAGCAGGTGCTTGTGGCACGGGGACCCTGAAGCAGCTGCCACAAGGTGGCACTGGCACCTTGTCACCCAGCCTGGTGGCCTCCAGCCCGAGGCCCCAGGTTGGGGACATCCAGGGCACCCCACCAGCCCTAGTCCCAATTTAACTGCGGGGACAGACAGGAGGAGCTGCCGACGGACAGGAAATCAGGAGAATAGAGATCACCATAGTCTTGCAGGAGCATTTTTTCCCCTTTAGGATCTTCTGGATTAGGTAAAAGCAATGTTTTAAAATTTTTTATGATGTGCCACCTTGTCACAGACTTGTCCCACCC
>NW_015093081.1:0-1420 GCF_001431845.1 Calidris pugnax
GACAGACGGACGGACGGAGGGATGGGACCTCCGGGAGCTTCCACGGCGCTTCCATGTCCCCACCCGTGACGGCCGTGGGGCTGGGGAGAGAGAAAGGGGCCGGCAGCGGGAGGGGGAGGAGGGAAGTCCCCACAGGAGAGCTTGGGGTAGACCCACAGGTGTGAGGCATCACGGCATTGTCGGAGTTGGAAGGGACCTTCTAGAGACCATCCAGTCCAAAGCAGGGCTGCCCAGAGCACGTCACTCAGGAGCATCCAGGTGGGGCTTGAAGATCTCCAGAGAAGGGGACTCCACACCCTTCCTGGGCAGCCTCTGCCAGGGCTCTGCCACCCTCACCCCAAACAAGTTCTTCCTCAGATTTCAGTGGAACTTCCCATCTTCCAGCTTGTGCCCGTTGCCCCTCGTCCTGTCACTGGGAAAAGAGTCTGGCTCCATCCTCCTTCAACCCACCCTTTAGATCCTTGTCAGCATTAATAAGGTCTCCCCTCAGCCTTTTCTGGCAGGGGAGTTGGGTCCAACTCTGTCAATTCTGTGACTCCATGATATACCCCACAAGAGGGTCACACACGTCTCCCACCTTCACAACACCGAACCAAGCAAAACAAAGACTTTGGAATAGCCCATATCAAGATGGGGCCAAGCAACAAAAGTGACAACAGGCTCCTCCTGCCGGTTTAGGCTCAGTTTATGCCCGCGTAGCTGCAGGATGTCACCCAACCAGCCATTTCTACCTGCTTCCCCAGCATCTGTGGAATGTGCACTGGCAGCCCAGAAAGCCAACCCCATCCTGGGCTGCATCCCCAGCAGCGTGGCCAGCAGGGCCAGGGGGGGATTCTGCCCCCTCTGCTCCACTCTGGGGAGACCCCACCTGGAGCTCTGTGTCCAGCTCTGGAGTCCTCAGCACAGGAAGGACATGGACCTGTTGGAACGGGGCCAGAGGAGGCCATGGAGATGTTCTGAGGGCTGCAGCCCCTCTGCTGTGAGGACAGGCTGAGAGAGTTGGGGGGGTTCAGCCTGGAGAAGAGAAGGCTCCAGGGAGACCTTAGAGCCCCTTCCAGTCCCTCAAGGGGCTCCAGGAGAGATGGGGAGGGACTCTGGATCAGGGAGGGGAGCCACAGGATGAGGGGAAATGGGTTTAAACTAAAAGAGGGGAGATTTAGGTTAGATATTAAGAGGAAATTCTTTGGTGTGAGGGTGGTGAGAGCCTGGCCCAGGTTGCCCCGAGAAGCTGTGGCTGCCCCATCCCTGGAGGGGTTCAAGGCCAGGCTGGATGGGGCTTGGAGCAACCTGGTCTGGTGGGAGGTGTCCCTGCCCAGGGCAGGGGGTTGGAACTTGATGATCTTTAAGGTCCCTTCCAACTTGAACCATTCTCTGATTCTCTGATTTGTTCACCAATTGCTTTTCAGGCAAACCAGCAAGC
>NW_015093082.1:0-1282 GCF_001431845.1 Calidris pugnax
CCTTCTTGGCCACAAGGTCCCATTTCTGACCCATGGGCAAGTCATTGTCCCCCAGGACTCCCAGGTCCCTCTCTGCAGAGCTGCTTTCCAGTAGGTCACCCCCAACCTGTACTGGTGTGGGGGGTTATTCCTCCCCAGGAGCAGGACCCTACACTTGCCCTCATGGAATTTTTATGAAATCCACCCCATTTCTCCCAGTGCTGTGATGGGAGGAGTATGAAACTGTCCGTGAGCGTCTCAGGCCTGCTCTGCCCTCATGCAGCCCCCGGGGAAAGAGATGCTTTTATCCAGTTTACCCAGTTTAACCCCTCCAGTGGGTTTTTCCTCCTAGCGCTTGGCCACCTACGGCATCAACGTGGCGGAGCTGACGGGGGATCACCAGCTGTGCAAGGAGGAGATCAGTGCCACCCAGATCATCGTCTGCACCCCGGAGAAGTGGGACATCATCACCCGCAAGGGAGGAGAACGCACCTACACCCAGCTGGTGCGACTGGTCATACTGGTGAGCTGCTGTGGGAGGCAACGACCAGGCACTGTGTCCTCTGGGGTCACATTTTCTAGCTGTGGGTGAGCGGTTGGAGATGTCTCTGGTGGTTGGTTGTGGAGAAACTTTGAGCTGTGGGATGAGCTCAGTCCACCCAAGCAGGTTTGCTGAGAGACTAAACCAAAAATGGGTAAATTGAGGCAATTTGGAACGGGGATAACTCTGGTTTTGTTTCTTCTCTTCAGGATGAGATCCACCTCCTGCACGACGACCGAGGGCCCGTCTTGGAGTCTTTGGTAGCCAGAGCCATCCGCAACATCGAGATGACTCAGGAGGACGTGAGGCTGGTTGGGTTGAGCGCCACCCTCCCCAACTACGAGGACGTGGCTACCTTCCTGAGAGTGGACCCGGCCAAAGGCTTGTTCTATTTTGATAACAGGTACTGGGGAAAAGCTGGGAGAGATCTTTGCCATCTAAAGGGTGGGGTTGAGTATGGTCAGTTGAGTATCTATCTGTGGCACGGTGCCAGGGTCTCACTGGGCCTTCACCCAACTCTCAACACACGTTTATTTGCTCTTAGACGTGCTGGTAAATGCCTATTCAGGGCTAAGAGGAGTTAAATCCAGCCTCAAAACGTGTGCCAGGGCTCCTGCCTTGTCCTACTTGCAAGAAGAACATAGAAACAGAATTGTTTGGGTTGGGATGGGGCAGCTTCTCTGGGCAACCTGGGCCAGGCTCTCACCACCCTCAGGGGGAAAAATTCCCTCTCTCTCATCTCAATCTCCTAATTTTTGGTTT
>NW_015093083.1:0-3180 GCF_001431845.1 Calidris pugnax
AGGCAGCATTTGTAAGGTCGAGCTTATCAATATGAAAGGCTGAGAGAGGTGTAGTATCAACTACACAGTAGTTCAACTGTGAGAAGAGAGGGCTTTAGGAAGAACTAAAAATGACCTTCCTACAACTACCAGGAGGTCATCAAGAAGGCGGATCCACACTCTTCAGTGTTATGTGTGAAGAAACACCATCTCCCCATGAAACGCTGCCTCGTCCAACACAAACATCCCACCTCTGCTCGCTCTTTCCTCACTGGCCCTGGCTTTGCAGCTGTCTCTGAGATGGCCACCATGGCTAATCCTGCATTGGAAAACAATGGCATTAAAGTAGCAGCACCTTTGAGTCTTTGTAGTAGTAGTTCAACTGTGAGAAGAGAGGGCTTTGGGAAGAACTAAAAATGACCTTCCTACAACTACCAGGAGGTCATCAAGAAGGCGGATCCACACTCTTCAGTGTTATGTGTGAAGAAACACCATCTCCCCATGAAACGCTGCCTCGTCCAACACAAACATCCCACCTCTGCTCGCTCTTTCCTCACTGGCCCTGGCTTTGCAGCTGTCTCTGAGATGGCCACCGTGGCTAATCCTGCTTTGGAAAGATATTGCATTAAAGTATCAGGACTTTTCAGTACTTGTAGTGCCCTGCAGCCCCTCCATGCTGCTCCCTTGTGAGGGACACCACCAGGGGGGTAACCATCTGCACGCCAATATGGACAGCTGACAAAGTGGACCTTCAGTCTAGGGGGACCTTGAGAAACTCTGGGATTTGGGCAACAGAAGCCTCTGGAGGTTTCAACACGGAGAAGTGGCCGGAGCTGCATCGGGGAGAAGAATAACCCCATAGATGAGGGCAGCCCGGGACCTGAGTGGCTGAGCAGGGATCCTGAGGAGAAAGGCCTGGGCACTCCAAGGGATGCTATAGGAGCCAGTAGTGCACGCTCACCAGGAACAAGGGCAGCTGCATATGGGGCTGCGTTAGGAGGAGCGTGGGTCACCCACCCCAGGGCAGCTGTCATCCCACTCCTCTGAAACCTGGCGTTGTCACCTCTTGCCACGTGTGGCCCTCTTTGGGGCTTCCTGTTCTAGACCAGTGGGGAGGACTGGAGAATTTTTTGTCTTTACTTTCTCCACACTGAATGGCATTGATGTCCTGAAGTGGAGGCTCAGAGCATCACAGCCACAACCTGGAGCTGCTTGAAGGGGGGTTTCAGACTTGGTCGAACATTTCTTCATAGCGGAAAAAAAGCAGGAGAAAGGAAGGATGCCACAAAGTGTCGCTGGGGAGGTTGAGGCTAGAACTGAAGAGAAGGAGATGTCACTCCAATGGCAGTGCTGTGGTCCAAGAGGGCACGCAAAGGGAGGCTGGACCTGCCCATGGCTTTCTCTTTCCAGGAACAGCCAGGGAAGGAGGATGGAGAGATATCAGGAAAGGTAGTGAGCTCTTGTGTGAAACGGAAAAGACAATTGTGTGCCTTCAAAGACAGAGGTGCAGGGGTGGGACACCATAGGGCAGCCTGTGGTAGGCCCTGGTAGGTGTTGTCGGCCATGGAAAGGCTGAAGGCTCCCAACAGAGGTGACCTCTCCTTCACCATGGTTAAGGCTATTGTCTCTGCAGACAAGGCCTTGCATAAAGAACCTTAACCTCCCTCAGGAAGACCTCATGTCCTCCTTGCCCCACCCAGAAGTGTCCTGCCATTGTCCTGCTCTTGGCATTGCACATCCCCACATCACACTGCTCCAGGAAGAGCCCTCAGCCGGGGGTGAGGGATAAGATTTCTTCTTCCCAGGGGCCTGGGGTCAGAGCTGGACCCTTTGCCTTATTGTGACACAGTCAGGTTTCCTCAGCATCAGAGCCACCTTTCATTGTCCTTTACCTGCCTGTCCTTATTGCCTCCACTTTTCAGCTATAACGAGCCCCTGGGGAGGCTTTGTTGGGAATGGTCCTCACTGGGACCCATTAACACTCCAAGAAAGAGTTTCTTTTGGAGATGATGTCACAGTTGGGCTTCTTGAGAGGTTTCTTCAACTTCCTCTCAGTGTCTGAGGTGCATGGACTCAGAACCAAACCCACCAGAGGGGTCATTAACTGCCCGGGGCTGGGCCTCTGCTGCTGAGCTGGGCCGGGCTCTTGGGACAGAGGCAGCTCATGACCATGGGGCAGAGCTGCAGAGAGACAGTTTGAGCCAGCGCAGCAGGGCTGAGGGAAGAGCTTCAGGCGCGAGGATGAGAGGATCAATGCCGAGAGAGGTTCAAGGCAGTTGGGAGTGGGAGGAGAGCTGAGAGCTCACGGTGGGACAAAGCTTCACAGCCCTCTCCACGGTGAGTCTCGGGCTGCAGGACAATGGCCCTGCAGATGCTGAAGGCTTCTCCTCCATCTCTCATCGCCCACAGCCTTTGGGCTCTCTCTCCAGTGCAGAGGAGGATGAGGGTGTGCTCCAGAGCAGGGCTTCCCTGCAGCACCCTCAGAGGGACAGGACACGGTGGGTGCCTTGTCCTGGGGATGGTGCAGGGTGTGAAGGTGGGTGAGCAGCCGGGGGCTGAGTATAAACCTTGGTTATTTTATATGGGTATTGGAAAGTATACTGGGTCTTTAGTATTATTTAATGTATTTAGTAGTGTTTTAATGATAATCATTTCATCTTATTCTACTAAATTGGTTTATATGTCAACCTTTTGGGTTTTGTTTTGTTTGTTTTGTTTGTTTTGTTTTTTGGGTTTTTTTTGTTGTTGTTTTTTTTTTTTTTTTAAGAAATTTATTGCAAATATAGAAATTGATTTTCTCCATACAGGAATCTCCGAGTTGAGGAAAAACGATTTCGTGCCATTCAGTTTTAAAACAGGAAAAGAAAAGGAAGAAAGAAAGAGAGAAAAAAAAGAAAGAAAGAAAGTAGAAAGAAATAAAAATATGAAAGAAGAAAAGGAAGAAAAAAAGAAGAAAAAAAAAAAAAGAGGAAGAAGAAAAGAAAAGAACATAGCTCCAACTGAAATTTGTCCATACACAACCAGGGGGGGTCACAGGGTTGTTACGGAAGGAGGAACACCAAAGAGGCCACAAGGAGCCAGTCCCAGCAGCTGCCTCCCAGGCCCTTCCTTACATTCAAGGGCTGATACCCCCGGCTCTGTGCCCGGCAGCTGCCTGCCCCTTCCCACCCCCTCGCCCCAGGTGCTGTGCTTGTGGATGGA
>NW_015093083.1:3997-6543 GCF_001431845.1 Calidris pugnax
TTCTCCTATGTGCAGATCTTCAGGGCCGTGCTGAGGATCCCCTCGGAGCAGGGACGGCACAAAGCCTTTTCCATGTGCCTCCCTCACCTGGCCGTGGTCTCCCTGTTCATCAGCACTGCCATGGTTGCCTACATGAAACCTTCATCCATCTCCTCTCCATCCCTCGATCTAGTGATGGCTGTTTTGTATGCAGTGGTGCCTCCAGCAGTGAACCCCCTCATCTACAGCATGAGGAACCAGGAGCTCAGGGATGCCCTGAGGAAACTGATCCAATTGATTTTACAGTATTTACAGTAATTTTCTTTTTTTCTCTGAATAGTGTCAGAATTTTTTTTTTAGAAACACCTTCTTCATTTATTTTACGGATAATCACACTTAGAGGTAATTCCTTGGGGTCATAGCATGTGTCACCATTTCCCTCCATAACAGCATCTCTGCAATAAAGGAGATTGCCTGAATGTTCCTTAAGGCTGGGCTGTCTTAGACACAGTTGTGGCTAAGAATAAGCGCAAGGAATTGCATGTTCCAAGTTATTTCCACCTTGTTTTCCCCTTGTGTTTCTGGGAATTATCTCATGATATCTTTGGGATTCCCAATGGTTTAGACACGAAGCATTTGTTGAAGGCTCTCTTCTTGGTGGCCAAGGAAAAAAAATAGAGCTCCAGTCCCCTTCCCCAGGCTGTCCCAGGTATGATGGGGCTGATGGCAGGTGTCAGTCCATGTGGAAAGGAATCTGGAGTGGTCAGGAGAGGATGGGGACACTCCATGTACTCTGGGGTGGGAAGCCAATGAAGACTCAGAAGCGGAAACACTCTCTGAGATTAAGTCCCCCCCAGGAAAAGCACTAAAGGCAGGAACCCCCAGAGCAGGGGTGTGCAGGGCCGTGGGAGGCAGTGAAGGTGCATCAGGCAGAGGGAAGGGAGAGTGGAGAGATGCGGGAACTGCCTGAGGAGCCCCAGGGCCAGGACTCTCCTGGGGAGCAGGGCAGGCGGGGAGGCCAAGCAGGACAAAGGCAGTTTGGGCTGGGGATGCCCTGCAGCTGAAGGCAGGAGAGGCAGAGAGTGAGTGGCCTCTGCTGGCCCTTGGGGCCAGCTCCAGCCCTGGTGGGATGGGGAGGCTGAGAGCCCTCTCTGCCCCCAGCAGCTGCTGTGCCCTTCAGAGGGGCTGGGGCTGTGGGGGGAGCACCCCGAGCTCTGCAGCCCCCTGTGGGGAGCACGGCTGTGGGGCCAGCCCAGCCTGGGGGGCTCTGCTGGGCTGGGCTGGGAGAGGGCAGGGGAGGTGGGGGAGAGGCAGAGAGGGGCTGGACTGGGCTGGGAAGTGCCCAGCAGAGGAAAGCCCCAATGGCAGCGGAGCTGTGGGACCATGCCGGGTGAGGACCTGCTCCAGTGGGCATGTGGGGCAGAGCCAGGTCTCCTGGAGAAGGAAACCAGTCATGAGAGGTGCCGAGAGAGGAGCTGGTCTGGGCCATGTTCCCTGGCCATCCTGGGGAAGCTGCCCCAGGGCAATGGGGAGGGGAGCTTCATACTGGGGGGCTGCTGAGGGTGGGGGCATGGAGAGGGGCAATGGGGACTGTGCTGGTGGGGACCTTTCCCCACCTCATGAACGCACCCTGATCTATGGGGTGCCTTCACTGCAGGGCTGTGGGGCTTTGTGGGGCAGTCGTGCTTGGCCAGCCCCTGTGAGGAGGTCTCCTCCTCTCGCCCCACGCTCCCCAGCACAGTTTCAGCCGACAGCCGTTGCCACAGTCCCTCTGTGCTGGGTGTTGGGGGTCTCCACGTGTCCCGCTAGGATCCCATGCAGGGACCTGCGGTGTGTGTCTCTGCTTGGAGCTGGTCCCCATGGCCTGACTGCCCAGTCCCAGGAGATCCTGGCCAGGCTGAGCTTGGAGATGGGCTGTGATGGTCCTCAGCCACAGCAGGAACTGAGCACCAGCAGAGAAAACCTCCCAGGGGACGAGTGCTTCACGCTGGGCTGGGGGCATGTGTGATTACTGGGGGGATGTCCTCACACTGGGATTCTTCGTGGTACGGAAGGGGAACCATCGTATCCGAAAGGAACTGGAGCTGGGTGGGGGGAGCTGTGAGTGTGGCACAAAGACTCACACACTGAAAGACTGTTATAAAAACAAACAAACAAAAAAAAAAAATTATTGGTCTCCAGTGATTCCAGTGCAGTGGGGGTGCACACAGACAGGGCTCTGACACCCAATTCACCACCGATCAGAGCAGTTTCATGCTGGCACCCACTGACACCCCGTGTCCCATAGCTCTTGCCAAAGCTGGTCTCCAACCCAAAGCCTTCCTCAGACATCTCCCCATAGATCAGGGGCTTGGAGACTTGCCTCATAAACTTTGACCACCCCTCTGGCCACTGCTGGAAAGTCTCCACTCTGTCAGGGTCTTTCTCGCTGCTGCTGCAAGAATCATGATCATGAGACTTTTATTGGGTTTTAGCATTTTATTTTCTTCAGTTTTAAGGATTACTCTTTCACTGGCCTTAGTCAGTATTTTCCATTCTTTTAGAGCCCTCCGTGGAGACTTCAGCCT
>NW_015093084.1:0-1136 GCF_001431845.1 Calidris pugnax
CATGAAAATCACCCCTAATGGAGGGGAACGAGTGTTGTATCATTCTCAAGGGGGCACATCCAGCAGAAGGACCTGACCTGGAGGATGGTACTAAATCTGCCCGTTTGGAGAAGTTTAGCCAATTTGGCAGGAGAGTGAAAATTCTCAAGTGTCCTAAGCTCAACCAACTTCCTTTTAAGGCTAAAAATCACGCCCAGAGATCAAGAAGACTTTTGCCCAGGACAACACCCTTCCCTTGAGCATATGTCATAGCTGTAACGTGATGGTGTAATTGTCTGTAAATTACAAACTAATCAAACATACGCAGGAGATGCTCATATTATGATGGTGTTGTAAAACGTGTATGAAAATCGCACGGAGAGTTGTGATGGGGGTGCTGGGTTTGTGTGAAAGCACCGGGCACCCCTCCTTGGACTCAACTCCCAAATAGTCCCAAATAATAATAATAATCCATGTTTCGTCCCGGCGTGTGAGATCGGCCACTGCACAGCAGGGAATGGACACCACTTCCTGGAACACAGAGCCCCAGGAAGCCCCACCATAACACACACCCCCCTCAACTCCCTCTTCCCTGTCACCAAGGACAGGCCTCTGCTTTGTTTAGAACCATGTGCCAACTAAAATGTTGTTTGCTTCCTACTGAGCTTCTCACTGGGTGAGGAAATAGTTCATTCCTGAGCTTCTCACTGGGTGAGGAAATCATAGAATCATTCAGCTGCAACAGAGAGGGCACAATGCAGAGCAGGAATATCCATCAGTCCACCCATCCATTCATCCATCCATCCATCCATCCATCAAGTTCTCCATCCATCAAGTTCTCCATCCATTACACCAACCAACTGAGGAGTCACCCCGCCATTTGTTATATTACCCATACGTTATTCCATCCCTCCATCCATCCACCCATCCATCATAGCATCATAGAATCATTTAGGTTGGAAAAGACCCTCAGGATCATTGAGTCCAACCATCTACCCTACGCTACAAAGTTCTCCCCTACACCATATCCCCCAACACCACATCTAAACGACTCTTAAACACACCCAAGGATGGTGACTCAACCACCTCCCTGGGCAGCCTCTTCCACTCTCTGACCACTCTTTCTATGAAGAATTGATCTGGGGAAGACCTTCTTT
>NW_015093085.1:0-1426 GCF_001431845.1 Calidris pugnax
CTGAGGGGAGACTTTATTGTTCTCTACAATTCCCTTGAGAGGAGGTTGTAGGGATGGAGGGGTTGGTCTCTTCTCCCAAGTCACAGGCGACAGGACAAGAGGAAATGGCCTCAAGTTACACCAGGGGAGGTTCAGGCTGGATATTAGGAAAAATTTTTTCACTGAAAGGGTTATCAGGCATTGGAATGGGCTGCCCAGGGAGGTGGTTGAGGCACCATCCCTGGAGGTGTTCAAAAGACAGGTTGATGTAGTGCTGGGAGGTATGGTTTAGTGATGGGGATGCTCCTTGTTTGTTGTGTGGGTGTCTATTTTTGTCAGTCAGGTTGACGGTTGGACAAGATGATCCTTTAAGGTCCCTTCCAACCTAGAAGATTCTGTGATTCTGTGATTCACTGGCTATTCACTGTGCATCACACCAGCACAGGCTCATGTGCATGGTCCTGGGGGCATTTCTTGGCAAGGGAACGGAGTTTAGCAGATGATTTTACCACCAATGCTGCGCGGTGGTTTGAGGGAAGCTTTCAGATGGCACAGAAATGGGGTTTTCCCCGTGTCCTTGGACGATTGTGCTTTCAATACTTTTTGTGTCTAAGGTTTTGCTGGACTTACCAGCGCACGTTTATATCACTGTCCTCTCCGAGATACATTTAAACTGTTGTCTTCTCGTCTTGCAACAAGGATTCTACTTTTACTTAAGCTGTAGATGTCTCTGCATTTAAATTGTGATTTTTTTAATATTTTTTTTTCTGGGACTGACAGCTGGGAAGTGCTAGGTGGCTTCAGCTTTATAATTACCTCTGTCTGTCTTGTCTGGGTGTTCATGCACACGCACACGTGCGGTTGGGTGCCAAGCTGAGGAGAGGAAGCAGAGAATGCAAGCAACAGCTGGATCCAGCGTGTGACAAGCCAGGAGGAATTGTTTTTATTTAAGCATCTTTTTTTTATGTACATCTCAGCGCTGTTTTTCCCGGCTGCAGCATCACAGGAATGAATAACCCCTGGAAATCCTCAGCCTATTTGGGAAAAAATGGAGGTTTGGTAAAGAGGGGAGATTTAGATGGGATATTAGGAAGAAATTCTTTACTGTGAGGGTGGTGAGACACTGGAACAGGTTGCCCAGAGAAGCTGTGGCTGCCCCATCCCTGGAGGGGTTCAAGGCCAGGCTGGATGGGGCTTTGAGCAACCTGGTCTGGTGGGAGGTGTCCCTGCCCAGGGCAGGGGGTTGGAACTGGATGATCTTTAAGATCCCTTCCAAATCTAACCATTTTATGATTCTATGATATTTGTTCTGCCTGTACAAACTTGTCTTCTGCCTGGGGATCCTGTATCGTGGCAGAGTTCTCCATGATATTAATGGTATTGTGTGAGGAGGCTGATGGTATTCGTGTGAGAATCACAGAATCATAGAGTCATCTAGGTTGGAAGG
>NW_015093086.1:0-2552 GCF_001431845.1 Calidris pugnax
GGCCATGACCCCAGCTGGCTCTGGTCCCCCTGGGTGATGAAGAAGACAGGCTGCATCTTTCCGTCCTGCTTAGGAAGGTGTTTCCAACAGAGCATGCAAGGCTCTGGAGTGCCAGCACCCACATTACCACATCTCAAGCATCAAGGCTCTTTGGACACCTTGTCTTGATGAGATGCAGGTGGAAGTGGCTGCATCTCTCACCTGTACCATCCCCCTGTGCTTCTCTGCTGGTGAAGGAGGACTCAGCAGGATTTGTTGTGCCTTCAGAGCTCCCTGCCCGACACCAGCACCTTGGGAACTTTGCTGAAGCCCTGCATGCCATAGCTCTTCTGGGACTGATGGTCCTTGGGGCTTTAGAAGAAGCTCTCCGCTTGTTCTTCTCCATTTGAGGCCTGGTTTTGTCAATAACAGCACTGCTGTGCCCTCTGGACAGACACAATGACAGTGGCTTTGCTCACGGCCAAGGTTGTGTTTCCCAGAGTCCCCCCAGTGCATGCATGGACCTCCAAGATGAAGGCAGGAGGCCTCACCTCCAGCCCTGCCTCCCAGCCTCTGGCCGTGAGGTTGGCTCCCACCCTCCTTCCCCCTTTCCTGACCATGGACTTGTGCTGCCTTGTGCTTCCCAGCCAAGGTGTTCCCCTCCTGCCTGCACCCCAACCTTCCCCCTGAGCTCCCCAGAATACACCAAAGCCCCATATTCAGGAGTTTCACCTCAAAGAGAAACTTGGCTCCAAGACCAGTGTTTGGTGTGGGAGGCTTGAGACTCTACGGGTAGAAGGTTGAGCTTGGGTGGCACGTTTGGGGCTGTTGATGCCAACAGCCCATCCACAGCTCTCTCAATTCTGGACAATCCCACTCCTGTCTCATGTGTGAGGGTTTCAGCCCAGTTCCTGTGCCCCACAGATGGGTGGGTGTAGGGTGCAGAGGGCCAGGAACGACTGCCCCTTGGAGCTGAGCATGGGGACATGGGCTGAGTCCTTGTCAGGTGGGCACATTTCCAGGACACATCTGTCAGGGTGATGGCAGCAGGGAGGGAAACCCTGGGGGCAGTGGGCATAGGGGGTGGCAGCTCCCTCCCAGGACTCATCCCCACCAGCCAGGACTAAAGCAGCTCTCCCAGTGCCCTTTAGAAAAATCACTCAAAGACAGAGGAGAAACATCAAGTGTCCACTTCAGAAGAAATCCTTTATAATTCACCCCCCACAAACGCTCTGCCAACACACGCGCCTCTGCACCGGCCACTGCAACAAGATGCCCAGTGCCCCGGGAACTGGCCTTGGCTACCGGCACCTCCTCGGGAAATGGGAAGTGTTGGAGGGATGCAGGACCTTGAGAGCATCACTCTGTGAGGCTGGAGCCATCCAACCATCCCCCTGTGTCCTCCTGGGCTGCAGGGATGGACCTGGAATGGAGACGTTGCTGTCTGGGAGCAGGAGGGGCATCTGTGGGGGTTAAAGGCAGCTGGGTGGGTGTGAGATTCAAGGGTCCTTCCTCAGGGGACAGAGCAGGGGCTGAGCAAAAGAGAGCAGAGCGATGGTAGGACATCCCTTGGGCATGATCCCCTCAGTGACCAGACCCCAGCTGGGAGTGTGGGGGTGGTGTAACTCCCACCACCCTCATGATATGGGGACAGTGGGGAGCCCAGGGCAGTGAGGACATCAGATGACACTGGGGACAGGGACATCGGCAGGCTGGCCATCAGGAGTGGCAGAGGGGCTGCATCTCTCCAGGATGAGGATGATGATGGGGGCAGACGTCAGGAGGAGCAGGGTGAGGGCAGAGCGCAGGATCCAGATCCAGAGGGGCATGACAGAGGCTGGAAGAGAGGAGGGTCAAAATGTGGACAAGGAATATCCAGGAGGAAGGAGATGCTGGGAAGGGCTCCCAAGCAAGGGCTCTCCTCTGGTTGGGAGAACAGTTCCTGGTGAAGGGACGCTGCCTGTCAGAGAAATGCAGAGCTCCTTAGTCTCCCTGCCCTGTGATGGGACCATCCCAGTCACCAAGCACATCCCCCAGCTCATGTCTCAAGTCACTGGACATCTCCGGAACCACCCAGCTCATGCCTATCTCCCCAGTTTCCCTGATGCCGGCCCTTGTAGGTAGAGGGGACACCTTGGAGCATCCCTGGCTCAGCCCAGGCACCTTCAGCAGCCCCAGCCCTGGCTTCGTGGTCCTGGGCACTGCCGAGTCCCATGTCTGGAGGAGAGGTGTGGGATGGAGGGAGAGGGATACTCCCTGGAAGGGGATCTGTCTGAAGCGGATCCATTTAGTGGAGGAAAGACACTCACACCAGGAAAAGACACACTCGTCCGTGTGGACTAGTAGAAAAAAGGACAGGGTGAGAGTCTCCAGCTCTCCCAGGGACTGCACAGACCAAGCACCCGTGGGGACCCCCTCCCCCACCATCTCTCAACCCTGGGGATCAATCAATCCCTGCATTGCACAGCTGTGGCTCTGGCTTAGATCTGGCACCACCACTGTGCCCTTGGCGTGATGCTGGGGCAGGAGAGGAGCAGGATGCTCCCTGTGACTGGGAGGAGTTGCCCTGGTGG
>NW_015093086.1:2835-3139 GCF_001431845.1 Calidris pugnax
CCCATCAGCATGGAGCATCCAACCAGAAGTGTGTCACCAGGATGAGCCGAAAGTAAGTCGAGGGCGAGATGAGGAGCTGGGAGGTCACCTGGAAGGAAAGCAATGATGCAGGGATGGGACAGGCAAGTGTTTGTGATGGGGGGGCTGAAAACTGCTTTATAGAGGGAAGGGGAAGAGTCGCTCCTTCAGTGGCTTGTACCCAGCAAAAAGAAATTCCTCTCCTTTCTCAGATCCACCCCCTGCACCACTCCTATTTCTGCACCCATCCCTGTACCCACCATCACCTGGGGAGCTGCAGATGTCC
>NW_015093086.1:5213-6476 GCF_001431845.1 Calidris pugnax
AGTGAGTCACTTGTGGGGTGCTGGAAACCACATCTATCACACTCATTGATGTTCCGTTTTGTGTGCTCAACAAGTAGAACATCTGCACTCAGAGAACAGAGGCCTGGGATGGGCTCAGGGGCACCTTATCAAACACCCCTGAGATTCTTGCCCTGCTGTTGGAGAGATCAAAGCCCAGCAGAAATCTCTGCCTGCCAGAATCCTTGAAATACAGCCCCAAGCAGCAAGTGGGAGCTCTCTCGCTCCCTCACTCCCTTGATAACAAGGGCTCTCTTGCAATTAAGGACTCTCGCTCCGCGGTGCCTGCGTCCCCTGCTTGCCTGCCTCTGCCCGGCTGCTGCTTCAGAGGTTCCCCCATCCATGAGATATTGAGATTAAATTGGTTCTTTGCTGGTTTTGTGGTTGTTCCTGCGTCCCACCTGCATCGGCTCACACAAAAGGACCTTTCCCTCCTGCTCCCCAGCATCAACCCAACCCCTCCTTCACCAAGAGCCGTGTCCCCCCCAGGCTTTGCTGGCCTTGAGCTGGCCTTGGAGCAGAACTCACACCAGCAGCAGCAGCTGCAAATCTCCAAGGCAGGGGCCACAAATCCTGTGGGGAGGGCAGGGGCTGGAGGGCTGGGAACTGGACCAGCTCTTCCCATGGCCATGACCCCAGCTGGCTCTGGGCCCCACTGGGTCATCAAGAAGACAGGCTGCATCTTTCCATCCTGCTTAGGAAGGCATGTTCAGCACAGCCTGGGAGGCTCTGGAGTGCCAGCACCCAAATTAGGTGGGGATGGGAGATGTGACCTCCTCCCAACTTGTCCCCAAGGAGCTTTGTCCTCATTCACAAATGCCCCATCCCTGACGGGGAGGGCAGTCCAGCCAAAGCACGCACCCCCCTGCCAGGCAGGGCAAGGCTTGATGGGGTCAACAGCCTCCTCTGCAGAGAGGGATGGAGCCAGAGGAGAACCAATGGCAGCTCAGGTGCCTGCACCCCACCAGCTCCCACCTGCCCAGCTCAGCCCCAGGCACCAACCAGCCCCCAAACCCTCCACCAGGGACACCCCCCTCCAAGCACCACCAGAGCACAGGGCCTTGCAAGTTGCATTGCTAAACCCCCCCAAGCCCGCAGATGCTGCAGGTGCCTGACTCACCAGCAAACCCCACCAGGATGCTATTGCTACAAGACACACAAGCCCTGCCCTTTCTTCACTCGTTTTACTGCGATAGATAAGAAAAAAATCAATCTCTGTGGTAGGAAACCAGCCCTCCCTTCATA
>NW_015093087.1:0-1360 GCF_001431845.1 Calidris pugnax
TCCACCCCACATCCCAGCCCCATGGGGTACAACCCCCATCCCCACAGCAGCCTTCCCCCCCACCCCACCCCAGCCACCACGTCACACCACGTCACGCCACGCACTTTCCCTCCAGAAGCAGAAGCACCACTCGGGAGCGGAGACGCGTCCGTCCTTGGAGGTGTCACAGGAGTTGAAGAAGGCTCGGATGCACACCTCGTACTTGTCCAGGTTGATGGCGGCCAGCTCGGCCGCCTCCAGGAAGAGGTCCCTGCTGGTGTCCAACCGGGCAAACATCCACCCCACCGCCTCCTTGCAGCTGGCTGCCACGCTCCTCTCCAGCGCTGCGCGGCGGGGGGAACCATAGAATCATTCAGGTTGGAAGAGACCCTTGGGATCATCGAGTCCAACCATCTCCCCTACTCTACAAAGTTCTCTCCTACACCATGTCCCCCAACACCACATCTAAACAACCCTTAAACACAGCCAGGGATGGGGACTCCACCACCTCCCTGGGCAGCCTGTTCCAATGCCCGACCACTCTTTCTGTGAAAAATTCCTTCCTAATGTTCAGTCTAAACCTCCCCTGTTGGAGCTTGAAGCCGTTCCCTCTTGTTCTGTTGTTAATTACCTGTGAGAAGAGACCAGCACCAACCTCTCTACAGTGTCCTTCCAAGTAGTTGTAGAGAGTGATGAGGTCTCCCCTCAGCCTCCTCTTCCTCACACTAAACAGTCCCAACTCCCTCAGCCACTCCTCATACGATTTGTTTTCCAGCCCCCTCACCAGCTTCGTTGCCCTCCTCTGCACTCGCTCCAGCACCTCGAGATCTCTCTTGTGTTGAGGTGCCCAAAACTGGACACAACACTCGAGGTGTGGCCTCCCCAGTGCTGAGTACAGGCCACAGGTTGCCTGGTTTCCCCCCCATCCCTCTCCTTGGGGAGAGCACCCCCATGTCCTCTCTGCTCGTGGTGGGGACACCTACCAGTGGTGAGGACACCTACCAGTGGTGGGGCTGGTGGTGACACCTACCAGTGGTGGGGCTGGCGGGGAGACCCCCAGAGCCATTCTGCTTGGCGTTCTCCCTCAGGAGCTGGAACCAGTCGCGCAGGCGGTCACCCAGATCAGCCAGGTCCTGCCCCGTGCACAGCTCTGGGGGGTGGAGAGGGGGACCATCAAGCCAAGCAGGGCTCGGGGACGCCCCCCAGGTTGCCCCCCATCCTGCTCACCTTGCTTGGCATCGCTGGTGGGGCTGTGTGGGGTCGGGCAGGGGCACTGCCCCTCGCACCGCACCGTCAGCTGCTTGCTGGCCAGGCACGCCTGCTGCTCCAGCTTGCACTGCGGGGCAGCAGTGGGATGTTGGAAAAGGAGTTGGGGGGGGGG
>NW_015093088.1:0-346 GCF_001431845.1 Calidris pugnax
AGAAGGGACATGAAATCCCACCCCGGTTTTCTCTGGGGCCTCGCTCCATCTCTCGGAGGGTTTATTCTTGGGAGAAATCCTCCAGCCATAAACATGAGTGATGGCAGCAGCCACCACTGCTGAACATCGCCCGCAGGGCCTGCGATGGATGGCATCGAGGAGAAATAAATCTGGCCACAGACCCAGCTCCTCTGGGCATAGAATCATAGAATTGCCCAGGCCAGAAGGGACCTCCAAAGGCCATCTAGTCTGACCCCCCCGCAGTCAGCAGGGACACCCCCAACTAGACCAGGTTGCCCAGGGCCTCGTCGAGCCTCTCCTTGAATATCTCCAGGGATGGGGCCTC
>NW_015093088.1:3025-4385 GCF_001431845.1 Calidris pugnax
CAAACCAACTAATGGGGGAAAAAAAAAAAAAAAAAAGGAAAAAAAAAAACCCAACAAAGCCCGTTGGAGCCTGAGGAGTAAAGAATAAAAGCTGCCCGTAATTAAATTCTACTGATTTATTTTTAAACGGAGAAGAAAGAAGAGGGGGAAAAAAAAAAAAGGAAGAAGCCCAACCCCACCTGGTTTCTGCCTGGTCCAGGCAATCCCAGCCCCTCCTGCCTCAGTTTCCCCACAGGGCGGGGGGCAGCAGCTCTGGGGAGGAGGGTTTGGGGCAGGGAGGGGCATCCAGCCACATTTTAGGGTGTTTTAGGGCAAATTTAGGGGATTTAGGTCACGGTCCTGCAGGAGCTGGGAGGGAGAGCCTCAGGTGTCCAGCCTCCGGCACGGCCACAAGGCAGGGACCTGCTGTCTGGGGGGGCACTGGGATTTGGGAATGCTCCTGGATTTGGGAATGCACCAGGATTTGGGAACATATTGCAATTTGGGAATGTGCTGCAATTTGGAACTCATTGCAACTGCAGTTTGGGAATGCTCAGGAATTTGGGAATGTGCTGCAATTTTGGAACTCATTGCAATTTGGGAGTGCAGTGGAATTCGGGAAAACGTTGCAGCTTGGGAACACGTTGCAATTTGGGAACGTATTGAAATTTGGGAATGTATTGGATTTGGGAGTGCATTACAATCTAGGAAAGCACTGGGATTTGGGAATGTGCTGCAGTTTTGGAACTCATTGCAATCTGGGAATACACTGCAATTTTGGAACTCATTGCAGCTGCAGTTTGGGAATGCTCAGGAATTTGGGAACGTGCTGCAGTTTTGGAACTCATTGCAATTGGGAGTGCATTGCAATTTAGGAATGCAGTGGAATTTGGGAACGTATTGCAATTTGGGAATGCATTGGAATTTTGAAACTCCTTGCAACTGCAGTTTCGGGATGCCCTAGAATTTGGGAATATGCTGCAATTTTGGAACTCATTGCAATTGGGACTGCATTGCAATTTGGGAATGCATTGCAATTTAGGAATGCAGTGGAATTTGGGAATATATTGCAATTTGGGAATGCATTGGAATTTTGGAACTCATTGCAACTGCAGCTTCAGGATGCCCTGCAATTTGGGAATGTGCTGCAATTTTGGAACTCATTGCAACTTGAGAGTGCATTGCAATTCGGGAATGTATTGGAATTTGGGAATGCATTGCAATTTGGAACTAATTGCAATTTGGGAATGCACTGGAATTTGGGAATGCATTACAATTTAGGAATGCAGTAGAATTTGGGAACATATTGCAATTTGGGAATGCACTGCAATTTAGAACTCATTGCAACTGCAGTTTGGGAATGCTCAGGAATTTGGGAATG
>NW_015093088.1:4822-22685 GCF_001431845.1 Calidris pugnax
CGTGTCCCCCCCCATGTCCCCCCGCTCCCGGTGAGACGGCAGAACGAGTTGGGGGTGCCAGGCAAAGGGTGCGGGGCATGGAGCCCCCTCCTCCACCCAAAGCAGGGAGTGAAGCCCCCCAGCACCCCTTCTCCACCTGGAGATGCGATGGTGCCGGCCTGTCCCACCCCCTGTGGCCGCTGCTGGGTGTCCCCAAACCTGGCAGGGCCTTTTCCCCATCCCCACTTTGCCCAGCTTGCCCGGTGCAGATTTGGGGAACCCGCTCCAGGGCAAGAAACCCCAAAAGGAAAGTGGTGTCTCCTCCCCAAAACCATCCAAGGTATCTTCTCCCCCAAGCCCTCCGAGGCTTCTTCTCCCCAAAACTCTCTGAGACATCTCCCTTCCAAAGCCCTCTGGAGCATCTTCTCTTCAAAACCCTAGGAAGCACTTTCTCCCCAAAGCCTTGCAAGGCATCTTCTCCCCAAAACCCTCAGAGGCATCTCTCTTCCAAAACCCTCTGGAGCATCTTCTCCTCAAAACCCTAGGAAGCGCTTTCTCCCCAAAGCCTTGCAAGGCATCTTCTCCCCAAAACCCTCAGAGGCATCTCTCTTCCAAAACCCTCTGGAGCATCTTCTCCTCAAAACCCTAGGAAGCGCTTTCTCCCCAAAACCTTGCAAGGCATCTCCTCTCCCGAGCTCTCTAAAGCATTTAGTCCAAAAATCCCTCTGAAGAACCTTCTCCTCAAAACCCTAGGAAGCACCTTCTCCCCAAAACCCTCCAAAGCATCTTGTCCCCAAAACCTTCCAAGGCATCTCCTCTCCCGAGCTCTCTGAACCATTTAGTCCAAAAATCCCTCTGAAGAACCTTCTCCCAAATCCCTCTGAAGCACCTTCTTCCCAAAATCTTCCTAAACATCTTCTCCCCAAAACTTTCTAAAGCATCATCTCCCCAGAACCCTCTGGAGCATCTTTTCCCCAGAACCCTCAGAGTTTGCAGCATCCCCGTAGGACATGGGACCCCAGGTTCAAATCCCTGCCCAGATCCCAGTCCGTAACTGGGAGCAAAGGGCTCAGCCCCTCTCCTCCCCCAGGGAACCAGGCCCAGCCCGAGGGGAGGGCTGTTACTCATTATCCTTCCAGCCTGGGGAGAAGCTCCTTCTTGACCCACAGGGCAGGAACCAGCTCTACCAGCCTTGCTCCCACCAGGATCCAACCTCGTCCCTGGTGCCAGAGCAGCCGGAGTCCCGCTCCCTCCAGCAGCATCTTCCCAGAAAGGCCGGTGGGATGGTAAGGAAAAAGCCAAGGGGGGAATTTCCCAGTTTTTGGGGTGGCTTGGAGGGGTTTTGGAGGTGGTCCAGGTGGAGCCACGCGCCGAGCTCGGGGCTGTGGGGACGATGAGGTTTTGCTCCTGCCTTTGAGATGGATTTAATAACCAACAGCACCACGATAGGAAAGGTGCCTCGGGAAGGAGAGAGGGAAGGAAAAGCAATATATTCCCTGGATAAATCAGGTCAGGCTCTGGCTGCTGAGTAGGACTCCTTCTCTTGCCTCAGTTTTCTCTTTTTGTGGTTTTTTTTCCTATTTTTCCTGTCTCTCAGCCCAGCTCCTGGTTTTAACTTGGATGGGGGGTGTTTTGAGGCACCCTCGGCTCCACCTCCCCCTCGCCCCCAGGGCTCTTAGCTGCTGTGGGGCTACCTACAATAGCTTCCTGATGGCCCTGGCTCCGGGCAGTGTCACCTCCCTGGGCTGGGTGATGGGCCACCATCACTCCACCTTCAAATCAGCCCTGGGGGAGGCTGAGGTGGTGGGGGAGGAGGTGGCAGGGGGGAGGGATGCTGCAGACACCCCTGGGAGAGCCCCTTCTGCGCCCCTGGAGATGTTTGGCCAGTTTTGGTGTTTGCTTTGGGGGTTTGCTCTTGGGATGGGAGTTGAACTCATCAGGGAGGGTGTGAAGGAAGAAGGAGGGGAGGGCAGAGGAATGAGCCCGGGTGGGGAGGTGGGAGGCAGAGGGTCTGCTGATGGAGACTTGGATGGGGGGTGTTTTGAGGCACCCTCGGCTCCACCTCCCCCTCGCCCCCAGGGCTCCCTGCTGCTATGGGGCTATCTACAATAGCTTCCTGATGGCCCTGGCTCCGGGCAGTGTCACCTCCCTGGGCTGGGTGATGGGCCACCATCACTCCACCTTCAAATCAGCCCTGGGGGAGGCTGAGGTGGTGGGGGAGGAGGTGGCGGGGGGGAGGGATGCTGCGGACACCCCTGGGAGAGCCCCTTCTGTGCCCCTGGAGATGTTTGGCCAGTTTTGGTGTTTGCTTTGGGGGTTTGCTCTTGGGATGGGAGTTGAACTCATCAGGAAGGAAGAAGGAGGGGAGGGCAGAGGAGGGAGTCCGGGTGGGAAGGTGGGAGGCAGAGGGTCTGCTGATGGAGAGGAGGCTGGAGGAGAAGGAAGGAAGGAGAAGGAGAAAGAGACAGCAGATGGTGCCAAGGGACCAAATACCCCCCTGCAGCCAAGGTGGGACACGAGTTGGTGGGACAACCTTGTTGGATGCAGTCCTGCCTGGGGCAGAGGGAGTCATCATCTTCTCTGGGGCTTGGTGCCCAACCCCATGTCACGTCCTTCCTTGCCCAAGCCCCAACTGGACTGGCCACGGCAAAACTGTAACCCCCCCACCCCAGCCAGGACCCATCCAAACCACCCTGGGGTAACCCCTGTCTGGAGATGGGACGGGGCTGGGTGTTTTGGCTGTACCCCTTCATGCCAGGCCTGGGGACAGTGTCTCAGGGAGGATGGATGAGGTTGGAGGGAGGTCCTGACCTGGTGCCAGTCAGCCCCTCACAGTGAGACCATCTGGGGACACTGGAACATGAAGCCACAAGGTGGGTATGGGTGCTGAGACCAGGTCTGAGAGGAGACCAGAGCAGAAGAGGCCAAGCAAACCAAGAGGACCTCAGGACACGTCATGGTGTAGGAGGAAGGGATGGGCTGTGCTCAAGGGAGATGGTTTAAACACACTGGGACATCCTTCTGCTTCTCCCCACTGACTGCAAAGAAGCCCAGGCCGACTTGCTCACATGGGGACATCTCCAGTCTAAAGACTCAAGGGGTTGAGTTGAACCTCTGTGTCTATAAATAATTAATCCTTTTGGAAACCTGGCTCTGGTACAGTGGCCTTGGCAGATGAAGGACGGGATATACGGAAAAGCAAAGGAGGCACTTGCTTTTGCTTTCTTCTACTTTGGCTCTTGTTTTTGGTCCAGGTTCACGGCCAAGGAGGAGTCAAGTTCCAGAACTGGGCCAAGACCTATGGCTCCTCTCCAGAGCTGTACTTCCAGCCCACCTCGGTGGAGGAGATCCGGGAGGTAAGAGAGATGCTCCCAGGCAACAATGTGTTAGAAATGAGGAGGAAAGGCCAGGAAGGGCTGTTGATGCTCCATCATGTTCAGGTTCGGTCACAGATGGTGACAGCATGAGTCCTTCCCTCAGCCCCAGGAGATGGCCCATCCTACTGAACTGCAGATGTGCTCCAGCAGATGCATCAAACACCTAAAAGATGCAGAAAACCATCATGCTTGGCCCCAGCTGGACTCTGTTCCTTGGGCATCAGCATCTGGCATCCTTCTGGAGTCCTCTGCTTGCTCCAGCTGCCGTGCTGAGGGGTGGGAGCCCTGTGTCACTTCTGTCACCCCAGAGATGCCTCTGTCACCCTAGGGTGTCTCAGGTGTGCAGAGAATGGTTTGGGTTGCAAGGAACCTTTAAAGGTCATCTAGTCCAACACGCAGAGAATGGTTTGGGTTGGAAGGAACCTTTAAAGGTCATCTAGTCCAACAGCCAAGGATGGCCCCCAAGGGCTGTCTTAGGGGTGTCTGGGCTCCAGGGGTGGCTTTAACCCCAGATGGTGAGTTGTCCAAGTGAAGGTGGTGTCAGTGATGGGTGAGATTTTAGCTTGGGATGTCTCACAGTTCCTCTGACACCTCTCTTAGCTCCCGGCTTTGAGGGAGGTGTTGGATGCTCAGGGTTTGCCTGTTGTCTCTGCAGATCCTGGATATGGCCAGGCAGCGGGACAAGAGGGTGAAGGTGGTGGGGGGTGGCCACTCTCCTTCGGACATCGCCTGCACTGATGACTTCATGATCCAGATGGGGAAGATGAACAGGGTCCTCAAGGTGAGACCAGCACCTGGGAGGTGGCTCTGAAACGTGGTGGCACCTCTGTTTGTGTGGCCAACAAGGGCAAGACCAACACTGCCATACCCAGGGTGAGAGGTGGAAGGATGGAGAGGCTTTCTCCTTTTCACAGCCAGGAATTTTCCCAAACCAGATCCTGAAATGGTGTGGAATGAGCATTTTCCTGGTGTAAAAGCATCCCTGGTGCAAAGGAAGTGTGTGGAGCAGCTATAAAAATGCAAAGAGGTGGTGTCTTCCCACCGTCTGTTCAGCAAGGGCTTAACCTTGGCACAATGTCCTCATCACAGCATGGTCTCCTGGATGGGAAGGAGGTTCCTGGCAGGATGAGCTTCTGTGGCTCGCTAGATGTGGGCTTGCAAAGGTCTCTGAGAGGCAGCAGCCTGGCAAAATCCTGGCTGGATCCTCGTGGTCCATGGTGTCCTGGTGCCCATGGCTCTTGTGTCAGGTGGGAAATGTCCCCGTGGGAGATTGCTCCATTTGATGACACTGGGAAGGAACCAGCTATTCCTGGGAGGGCTGGATGGATGGTTACTAGTTATCAACAGCAGTAATTAATTAAGGAAAGGCTCCCTCCCTGACAGCTCTGTCCATCAGAAGTGGGATGAGTAGCTCCCAATGGGAATGAGCTGTCCTTCCACCAGGAGCAAGGCAGGAGGGCAGAGCAGAGATGTTTGCTGGGGGGTGTCCCAAGACCTGTGAGAGGTTATGGGAGAGGCTACAACCCCCCTGAGACTGGGGAGAGCAGAGGAGAGTGGGGTCTGGAGCAGGGGCAAGAACCAGTGCACCGTTGGGTTGGATGAGGTTTGGGTTGGGTGAAGGTCTGAGAGAGGTGGGAGCTCAGGGTGCAGCAAGTCCCTCATGGTCTATGGCTCTCCTGTATGGACATTATCAACCCCTTGGTAGAGCAGAGGTGTTTCCCAAGTTGTGTTTCTCCTCATGAGCTGTGTGACCTTCCCCTCTCCCATCCCATCCTTTGCAGGTGGACAAGGAGAAGCAGCAAGTGACGGTGGAAGGTGGGATTTTCCTCTCAGACCTGAACGTTGAGTTGAGCAAGCACGGGCTGGCCCTGGCCAAGTGAGTGGGACACGTGCATGGGGCTGTCCGTGGGACTGCAAGAGGGGAGATGGAGCTGAGCTGTGGGGAAGAACTTGTTTGGTGGGAGGGTGGTGAGAGCCTGGCCCAGGTTGGCCCGAGAAGCTGTGGCTGCCCCATCCCTGGAGGGGTTGAAGGGCAGGTTGGAGGGGGCTTGGAGCAACCTGGTGTGGTGGGAGGTGTCCCTGCCCAGGGCAGGGGGTGGCACTGGTTGGTTTTTAAGGTCCCTTCCAACCCAACCCAGTCTGATTCTATGGTGGCTTGTGCTCATCAGCTGCCTCTTCCTCCCCACGGACTGTAGCAGCATCCTGATAGATACGTCCCATGGAGACATGCACACAAGGCCAATAAACCCACCCATCCCACATGCTTGGGTCCTGACCAGCCCCTTTGTCTGCTCCACAGCTTAGGAGCTGTTTCTGAGGTGGCAGCGGCCGGTGTCATTGGGACAGGGACACACAACACCGGGATCAAGCATGGCATCCTCCCCACCCAGGTGAGACACGAGTCAGGAGTGTGTTGATGCCCAGACACCAGCATCTTGAGGGCTTCACGGGAGATGTCCCACCACCTTGTTTGGGTCTGGTGTGCCCAGCCCTGGGGTAAGGAAGGAGCACGCTGTACTCAGCAAACAGGAGAGGTCCTGTCCCCCAGGATGGGGCTGCTATGGTGGACCCCCAAATCACCCATGCGCAGTGGGACCTCCTAACCTCACAACCAAAACATAATCCAGCCCAAAACTTCTCTGTCCTTGATCTTTATGGACTTACAATCAACGAATGAGCTCTGTACCAAAGGGAAAGCTGTTCTTTTATTGGAGTCCTCCAAACCCAAGTATCTGCAGTGCCCAGGTCTATTTTTAACTAGACGATTGTGAAAATCCTCCACTTGTAGCTCAAATGGTGATTCCACCCATGGTGGTGAAGAAGTGATCTGGGGGAGTTTTGCTTCTTTATTTGGTGGCTTTTCCTAGAGAGAGAAGGATCCTTTCACGTCACTGCATCAAAGGTGGCAGGAGAGGGGCTGGTGGAGCCAAGCTCAGCAGAAAGCACCCTGTGATGCTGGTTGTGGCACAGCGGTCTCCCTCCTTAGCCCCCAGCCCTTTGGGGGTGGCCGAAGGGCAGGGTCTTGGTGTGGAGATGGGACATGTTGAACCCTCTCTGAAGCTTTAATTCCCTCTTGGCAGGTCGTAGCGCTCACGCTGCTGACAGCCTCGGGGGAGATCCTGGAGTGCTCCGAGTCCATCAACGCGGACATCTTCCAAGCTGCCCGCCTGCATCTCGGCTGCCTGGGCGTCGTGCTCACCGTCACCTTCCAATGCGTGCCCCAGTTCCACCTGCACGAGGTGGCCTTCCCCTCCACCCTCACGGAGGTATGACATGGATAATGCATTCAAAGTCTCCTTGGGGGTAAACAAAGTTCTTGGTGAGGTGACGTGGTCAGGGGGAGACTGGAAGTGGTTAAGGTCTGGTGGAAAATCCCGCAACTGTGTGTAGGTTGCACTCCTTGACCATCTTTGTGGTGTCCTTTAAGGTGGAAACTTCTCTAGGGTGACAAAGGAGAAGGAAGAAAACTCATGTTTCTCAGCAAATGCCATTTTGACTTCCCCGTGGGTGGGAAGAGCATCTTCTGGGATGAGAGAGGTATGGGTGGTAGGGTGGGGAGGTAGTCTTGAGTGCCACCTCTGTGCCATGTAGGGCAGGTGGGTGGTCGGGAGACAGATCACCCAACACCTCTGCTCCCTTCAGCCCGGCATTGGCAGGCGCCGGCAGGGCAGCAGAGATCTGGTGACAGGAGGCACCCGTGACAAAGCCCTAATGCAGATTTAATATTCCAGCTGGAGAACATTGCTCTTGCTGGAGATGCTGGAAGTGCTGGTGAGGCTGGATGCAGCAAGAAAAACCTTTTTCCCAGCAAACGGCTTTTTTTATTTTTTTTTTTTTCCAGCGACAGATGGGCCACTTAAAATAGTGCGTGAGCATCTTGTGCTCTTGATAATAACTTGGTCCTTTCTTCTGTGTCAGGTCAGGGAATTTTTTGGGGATGGGTCTTTCCATCTCCCGGTGTGAAAGTTGGGTTTAACTCTTGCATTTAAATATGGGGAGGGACTCTGGCTGAGGGAGGGGAGCCCTAGGAGGAGGGGGAAGGGTTGGACCCTGCAAGAGGGGAGATGGAGCTGAGCTGTGGGGAAGAACTTGTTTGGTGGGAGGGTGGTGAGAGCCTGGCCCAGGTTGGCCCGAGAAGCTGTGGCTGCCCCATCCCTGGAGGGGTTCAAGGGCAGGTTGGAGGGGGCTTGGAGCAACCTGGTGTGGTGGGAGGTGTCCCTGCTTGTGGCAGGGGTGGGACTGGATGGTCTTTAAAGGTCCCTTCCCACCCAAACCAGTCTGTGACTCTTTGTTTGGGAGCTGAACTTGGGACAAACTGTGCTGGGGAGGAGGAGGAGGGTGATGGGTGACACATTTCAAGGGCCAGATGGAGCAAATCCCTTATCAGGGTCCAACTCCAGAGCTGCATTTGGGTGGTGTGATGGAGAACTCCCGTTAAACCTATCGTTACATTGCTACTGGCCTTCTCTGTGTCCTTCTTATCAGAGGTCCCCATCACCCAGAGTGATGTGCATTGCACTAGTGACTGGTCCTTCTGGGACATCCCCAAGGCAGGTGACTTTCTGAGGAGGGTTCCTGACCTGCTCCTTCATAGATCAGGATCTTGCATGACTCTGAAGACCTCGCATGCAATCTCCTCCTCGGCAAGTTCTGCTGTCCCACCATCCGGCCTCTCCCTGTTGTCCCCTCTTTGTGGCCATGTGGCCTCCTAAAGACCACATCTTGCCTGGGGCTCATGAAAGGGGACTTTATTGGCCGTGGAGAGCATGAGAAGTTTAGGTCCTTGTTCAGTACAGGGCTGAGACACTGGGGACGGTGTCCTGGGATGCTCAGTGCTGGAGGGGGGTTGCCTCCAGCTGAGCTTTCCATCTGCAGCAGGGACCAGGCTGAAACAGGCTGATTTCTCTTGAAAGAGGCATGAAATGTCCCTTTTTGGGGCATTGCAACTCCTGGGCTTTACGAGCTTGGGCCTCCACTGTGGCCAGTGGTGGGTGTGATCCCTCAGAAAGCCTTTTGAAGGCCCCATGGGCATTTCTACAGAGCGGCTGGAAGGAATTCTTTCTCCTGGGAACTCATCAAAACCCACTTTCCCTGTCTCTGCCGTTACATAAACTCCTTTTAACTGCGGGATGCATCTCCTTGGAGCCCTCCCACCCTCCTGGTGCTGGGAAGTGGGATGGAGCGACCTGGTCCATCTGATGCTGGGCCCCTCCATGGCTGAGACAGCCTGGTGTCAGGACGTGGACCCACTGCCTTGAGCTGAGCCGTCATCCAGCTTGTCCCAGGTCTCTGGCTCCAGATTGTTGCTGGAGGCTGCAGCGATGGAGAAGCCTATCGAGAAGGGGCCACCTCCAAGACAAAAGACCCAGTGGCCGCCTAGATGCTGCTCGGACTCACCATGTTGGCTGGAAGAAGTTAAATTTCTGGATGGGGAAACCGAGGCACAAAGTCCATTGGGAGGAAGGAACCTCTCCAGGAGCTTGGATCTGCTTCAACCACACATTGGCTTCATCCTCCTGTGGTCTGAACATCTCCCTCTGGTCCATCCTCAGCTGTTGTCTCATCTGAGCCCCACAGGTCCAGTTCTCACCCCCAGCTCATGACAGCACAAGCCTTCGTTCAGTCGGTCTCATGAAAAATAAATAGCCCTTGGACAAAACCAGCCAAATTTGGGGCAGGATTGATCAGAGCTGCAGCCCCAGCGAAGCTCCGTGAAGCACCAGCCTTAATTTTTCCAGGACTGAATAATTCAGTGCCCCGTTGGGGTGGCTCGAACGCCGCCACCGCTGTGAGTTTAATGTGCTTTCACAGTGTCTTCTTCATGAGCCCTGATCCAAAGCAACCCGGGGGTCCCCGACCCGTGCCATGGGTGGCTCGGACTGGCCAGGGAGGTGGACAGAGAGGTCCATCCTTGTTACCCAAGTCCATTAGTGTGTCACCCTGCCTCCTGTCACCCCCCCCAACTAAGAGCACCTCCACCGAAGCTGGAGCATTTCAGGGTCTTATTTCTCCTGGGAGGTGGGAAGAGAAGACCGAGGACTAAGGGAACCCTGCTGAGATGTTTCTCCAGCCTGTGGTGAGTTCCTCACCGGTGGTCCCAGTCGCAGAGGTGATGGGTTTCGTGTTTAACAGCTCAGGAGTGTCTTTTGCCCATGAACTGCTCATTTGCTTCCTGAGCTGTGACATCCCTGGGGTCCTGCAGCTGGGACTTCCCCTCTTTAAATCCTTTTAAATATGTTTAAAATGGGTTTAAATGTGGTGGGGAACCTGCCAGCTCCTTACGGCTTGGTCCTCACCCGCCCTGCCCGACCGCTGGGACCTCCACCGCGTCCTCTAGCACCGGTGGCCAGGCTAAGTGCAGTTTCACACCTCCTAATCTGCTTTTTTAGGCGGAAAAACGAAGCTCCCCGTGCAGGATAAACCCCGAGCAGGGCAGGGAACCCCCCCGAGCTCTGCCCTGCCCGGGTTATGCCCCCCCTTCACCCCTCTCAGCCCATCTCTCCCCCTCCCTGGGGGCTGTCGGGAGGGTGAAACGGGGAATGTTCTCTGTAAATATTAATGCCATTATCAATTCTCCATCCTGGCTGCTCCCCAGATCCCTGGTTTTCGTGCCGAGCAGCCCAGCGAGGCGGAAGAGAATAATGGCCAGGGAGCAGGTTGCTTGAAATATTTAAGCCTGAGTTATCTAAGACGTTGCAAATAATATATGTGTCAGAGGAGCCGGGCTTGGATTTGCGGTTATATAAAGTCTGCCTGCCTTTTTTTTTATTTTTTATTTTTTATTTTTTTTGGTTATATAAAGACTGCCTGCCTTTTTTTTATATTTTATTTTTTTTTTTCTCTCTGTTGGTTCCTGGCCTCGTGATTATCTTTATCGCTGGGATGAACTCGGCCACTCGAGCTGCCGCCAATGACCCAGGAACAAGGCATGGGATGGAGAGGGTTGGTTGCACAGCTTGAGGTCCCCACAGAGACCTGCAGAGCACCCCTGGATGGTGGTGGGGATGGAGGCAGCCTCCTCTGGACCTGCTGGGAGGCTGTCGAGGATGGGTCAGGCTCAGATGAGACACTTCTTCCCTCCATCTTTGCAGCTTTGGGGCTTCCTGAGCTGGAGGTGGTTTGTGGGTGTGTGATGAGGCAGTGATTTTCTCATCCAGGAAGGTCTCTGATCTGCTTCTGAGCCCCTGCAAACTTTTAACCAGCCACAGACTGGGATGGCTGGGCGACCCAGTGGGTGAAGGAGGGCTTCTTTTGGTCTGAGCCCATCACTTCCTAACCCTCAGCTGACCCCCAGCCCTTCAGGGGATGTCTCGGGCAGCTGGGGTGGATCCCTCAAGCCCAAACTCCTCCAAGTCCACCCAGTGCCTAAACCTCCTCACTGCTGCTGGATCCTCTTAGCCAGAAATACTGGTTTTGATCTTGGTGCATGGAAGTGGCTCTTCCAACTGGTGCTCAGACATTGTCCCCCAATGCGGTGGGATCCTGGCAGGCATAGGCAGCGCAGTGCAATCACAGAATGGTTTGGGTTGTAGGGACCTTAAAGACCACCTAGTTCCATCACTCCTGCCACGGGCAAGGACACCTTCCCCTAGACCCTTTTTCCAATAGGCAAACAGGAGACTGACCATCCACCTCCTTTCCCAAAATACAAGCTCTCCATGGCCCCTGACTGCCTTTCATTGCCCTGATGGACCTCCGGGACTTCTTGTGCTTCATCCTCCACAGCACCTTGGCCACATCTGCCCCTTGCCCTTTCCCCGAGGACCACCTGGAGCAACTGAACCTTCATGGCATTGTGCCTGACCCTCAGCTCAGCGAGCTTTGGAGGGTGTTGACAAGCAAAAAAAGCCACCGGCTTCTCTTGACCTGGCCTTTACGAAGCGAAGGGATTTATTCTGGGCTCCTGGGAGGGAAGCAAAGAGGAGCAAACCCCCCCACACACCACCAAGGTCTCTGCATGCTCTGGGGTCACCTCCGTTGAGTGCGTTGGCCACGTTACAGCAACAAGATTTCCACTGCCCCAACCTCTGCCTCCGACTCCGGCGGCTCAACCAGCAGAGACGACGTCCTCGAGGACTTGCTGGAGCTCTCACCCGTGGTGCTGTAATTAGCCTACAAAGCCACCAGCTTATTTTCTTCAGCTGTCCTCCCCCCCCCGGTCTTTCTCCTTATCACAAGGATCAAAAGCACACATTGGAAAGGTCGCCCCCGCGAGCGATTGGCTTCAGCGCTCGAACGCCGCGGAGGGAAGACAAACAGACATGGACGGGATCAACCTTGGGAGAGCTGTGTCCTCCTTCTCCTCCCCCCTTCTCCCCCCGGCTTATTTTAGCTGCACCACACATTCGTTCCAAAACTAAACCCGTGAAGACTTGGGGGTTGGGGCTTTTGTCCTGCTTCTACTTGCGCGACCACGCACCGTTTCCAACAAAAAAGGGCTGTTTGGGCGATGTTTCAGAGAGATTTCGTGGCTTTTTTGGGGGGCTGCAGATGTGGAGATGAGGACGACGACGTCAGGGTTAATTCTCAGCAATTCCAGGAACAAGCTATTTGTCTTCCTTGGGGGTTGGACTAGATGATCCCCAGAGGTCCCTTCCAACCCCATATCATTGTGTGATTCCCATCCTCCCTCCTTGAACAGGACCACGACATGATGGCTGTTCGACCCCACAGAGACCCTCACCTTATGGCAGGGTCACAGCAAGACGCTTGGTGCCTGGTGATTAACAGCTCATTAAGACAAATAACTCAAACAGACAGATGGAGGAAGTCAAAACTCAAAAGGAGCAGCTTCACGGCTGAGGTTGCCACCACCCCTCCTGGGGTTATTATATCCATGGGTCATTGCACCTTCTCCAGGGTCAAGCAACCTCCTTGATGCAAAGCTGCTGGGTTTTTAACTCTTTCTGTGAAGCTATGGGAGATGTCTGCAGGAGGAGCAGGGGGATGGTTGGAGAAGCTGTTTGCAAGAGGGAGAGGTGCTGGCCTGGCTGAGATAGGACCATACATGGGGTCCCTCCAGCCTTGCCTGCATGGTCCTGAAGAAGGGACAAGGGCTGAAGGGTCTCTTCATTTCTGTTTTAGGCAATGGGGGTTCCTTCAAGTAGCCCTGGGACAGGACGCTGGTGGCCCTGGGAACAGGCTGAGGATGTCCTGATGCTGTAGTCACCCCCTTGAGCCCCTGCATGGTCCTGCCTGTCCCCTGCCCACTCGGACCCCCCGGGCCTTGCTGTCCTCAGCTCATCCGAGGGAGCTGCTTTTCTGAAAGTTCTTTCCCAAAGCAGGGATCCCTGCTCTGGTGTGGGGGACAATCACCAACCAACCCCCGTTTCTCTGGTTGTTGCAGGTCCTTGATCACCTCGAGGACCACCTAAGGAGATCCCAATACTTCCGATTCCTGTGGTTCCCTCACAGTGAGAACGTCAGTGTCATCTACCAGGACCCCACCAACAAGGCAGGTCCCACTGGGCTCCATATGGGAAGGGAGGACGGTCCATGGACAAGGCTGGGTGCCCTCCCAGAGCTGGTGTTTCAGGATAGGCTTCCAGTGCAAGAGTTGCATGAGGGGAGTTGGGGGTGGGGGGACTGTGGTCAGGGAAATGGCATTTTGGGTCTGGGGTGGGCTCTGCCCATGATCCACGATCTGGTGGTCCCGGGACACAGATACATCTGGGGGGCTGTCCAAGCTCTCAGCATCCTCACAGAACCATCTGGGTTAGAAGAGATGTCACCAGCTCCATTACCCTTCTCTGGACACACTCCAGCACCTCAGTGTGGGCTGGTTGTGGCCGTGTTTCATCAGGGGAGAGAGATCTGGGGAGTCCTAGGGTATCCTTCTCCAACCCCCTGCTCCCAGCTTGGTCCTGGTCCAGGCACATTGTCTCAACTTCATGCCCACTGGCAAGAAAGCTGCAAATCCGGGTAGTCCCTAATGACCATCATCTTCCTCTGCTTGGCTTTGCAGCCCCCCTCGTCCTCCGCCAGCTGGTTGTGGGACTATGCTATTGGCTATTATCTGCTGGAGTTTCTGCTCTGGATCAGGTAGGAACATGGTGGGGAGACATGGGGTTGGAGGGGTTTCTCCAGGGCTGGTCTCATCCAGATTGTTCTCTGCGTGTCTACATTGAAACCTCTGCTGCTTTGCTGGGGGCCCTGGGGACGATGGCAGAGGAGGACGGTGACCTGGAGCACCCCCATCCCTGGGGAAGGAGGAGATGCTTGCTCTCCTCCAAGCAAGCTCCAGTGCAGGAGGAGATTTGGGCTGGGATTGATGTCTGGGGCTGCACTGCCCTCTCGTGTGCACAGACATCACAGAACTACAGAATAATTACGGTTGGAAAAGAGCTTTCAGATCATCGAGTCCAATCATTAACCCAACGCTGCCCAAACCCATGTCCCTCAGCACCACGTCTGCCCGGCTTTGAGATCCCTCCAGGGATGGGGACTCCACCACTGCCCTGGGCAGCCTCTGCCAAGGCTTCACAACCCTTTCCATGAAGAAATTCTTCCCAATCTCCATCCTAAACCTCCCCTGGTGCAACTTGAGGATGTTTCCTCTTGTCCCATCACCTGTTCCAACCCTCGAGGAGTATCAAAGGGGAGGGAAGGTGATGAACCTGTTCCCTGAGGAGTATCAAAGGGGAGGGAAGGTGATGACCAAGGGCCCCTTTTCTAGCTTGAAGAAAGAGGAGGAGGAGGGAGCTGAGGGCAAGGGGTCCAAGATCAGGTGGGATAAACACAGGCGAGCTCCCAGTGGGGTTGCAAGGACCCCCGTTGGTTCCAGCACTCTTGGAGGATTGGAGGAGAGCTGGAGAGGACATCCCGTTGTCCAGCATCACAGGGCTGTGACAACTACCACTTGCCCCTGGCAAATCCCTGGGCGGCAGCTCTGGGCTCAGATCTCACCTTCTGCTCTCTCTGTCCTGCAGCACCTTTGTGCCCAGCTTGGTGTCTTGGATCAACCGCTTCTTCTTCTGGCTCCTCTTCAGCTCCCGGGTGGAGAACATCGCCATCAGCTACAAGATCTTCAATTACGAGTGTCGCTTCAAGCAGCACGTCCAAGACTGGGCCATCCCCATGTAAATGTCTCTGCAGATCCTCCTTGTCCATCCCCAGCTGGGCTCAGTGCCCAAAACACATGCCATCTCCAGCTTGTTCTCTGCCTGGAGCAGGAGCAAAGCCGTGGAGACAGGGACCTGGCTAGGAGGCACCATTCCTACCTGCCAGCTTAGCATAGGGACCCTTCTGCTTCCCTGCCCTGGGCTACCAAATCCACACCACACCATGTCCTGGTGCTCTGTGAGCCCAAAGGCATGGGAGGGTTGTGTTGGGACGCATCAAGCCATTTCCTGGATGAGCATGGGGCCAGGGATGGAGCTGTGGGGATGGGGGTTCAAAGAGAAGCTTGAAGGGAGGTGGCTCTGCCCATGCTGGCATTAACTGGGGCTGGGGGCTTCTCCTGGGCAGTGAGAAGACCAAGGAAGCTTTGCTGGAGCTGAAGGCCGCCTTGGAGAACAACCCCAAGATGGTGGCTCACTACCCCGTGGAGGTGCGCTTCGCTCGGGGGGATGAGATCTGGCTGAGTCCCTGCTACCAGCGGGACAGCTGCTACATGAACATCATCATGTACAGGTGAGCCGTGTCCCCATCCCCACCCCACCTCTTCCCTTCCTCGTCAGGTCAGTGCCCTGGTCCCCCAGGAGCCATGTTCAGAGACCCGGCTCCAACAAAGACATCCACACCAGGTCTCAGCTGGATCTGGAGAGCTGGATGGAACTATCTCCCGCACCTTTGGCCGCTGACCCCACTCAGATATTTGCAGGCACCAAGCCAGAAGGGATGGGGTGGCCTTGGAGCACCCTAAAGCCACCCACCCCTGCTTCTTGAGGGTGTTGTCTTATGTCAGCATCCACTGGACAAGTGCTGGTGGCATGCTGGTTCCCAGAGCATTTCCATCACCTGGTCAAAGAGCCCATGATGGGTGCATGGGGTAGTCCTTCTCCCCAGGTGGAGGTTTCTCAGGGAGGTTTTCTGGGTGTGCAAATCCCCCCACAGCCCCAGCTAATGTCCTCCCCGCTCAATGTCCCCCAGGCCCTATGGGAAGAACGTCCCCCGCCTCAACTACTGGCTGACCTATGAGGGCATCATGAAGAAGCACGGTGGGAGACCACACTGGGCAAAGGTACCGATGGCTCTGCTTCTTCGGGAGGAGAGAGTTGGTGGAAGGGGGTCCCTTCCCCTTCTCCATCATGGCTCCTTATGGGAGGGAGGGTTTGCAGTTGAGTGGGGGTCAGAGAAGGTCCCAGAGGGAGATGGGTGCCCTGAGGAGATGGTGTTCCGCTGTTTGCTATCCACCCTGGGCACGTAGATAAGGGGATGGAGGTCCTACCATGTCTGAAGGGGCTTCCCACAGCACGTGGTGGTGGGGGTCCAGGGCCAGTGACACGTTTCCCAGTGATGGGCAGTCCCCCCAATCACTTTGTCTCCTGCAGGCCCACAGCTGCACCCGGAAGGACTTTGAGAAGATGTACCCAGCCTTCCCCAAATTCTGCTCCGTCCGGGAGAAGCTGGACCCCACAGGGATGTTCCTGAATGCCTACCTGGAAAAGGTGTTCTACTGATAGGGGCAAGGTGAGAGATGGAGAAAAAAACCATCATCCTCAGTTCTTGGGACACCCTAAAGCTCATGGTCCTCTGTGGTCCCAAGGTCCTGCACCCCCAGTCCTCATCTGCTGTGACAGCAGCCCATGGGCAGGGTCATGCTCTGACCTTGATGCTCTACAGTGCCTGGAAGTCTCTCCTGGAAACCAGCAGCTCTGGAAGAACCATGTCCCTGTGTCCCCAAGATCTGTACAGCCCCAAGTGCCTCCTGTCCATCCAACACCTTAGTAAAGGCCTTTCTTTGAGCAGATCTTGTCTGAGCCTGTGCTTTCAGGTTGGGCATGCGTCCAATGGAGATGCCTGGCCCTGGGACATCTCAAGTGTTGTGTCCAGTTTTGGGCCCCTCACAACAAGAAAAACCTTGAGGTGCTGGAGCTTGTCCAGAGAAGGGCAATGGAGCTGGTGAGGGGTCTGGAGACCAAGGAGAAGGGTCTGGAGAACTTCTGAGGAGCTGGGGGTGTTCAGCCTGGAGAAAAGGAGGCTGAGGGGAGACCTTCTCACTCTCTCCAACTCCCTGAAAGGAGGGTGTAGCCAGGGGGGGTCAGTCTCTTCTCCCAAGGAACAGGTGATGGGACAAGAGGAAACAGCCTCAAGTTGCCCCAGGGGAGGTTTAGGATGGAGATTGGGAAGAATTTCTTCATGGAAAGGGTTGTGAAGCCTTGGCAGAGGCTGCCCAGGGCAGTGGTGGAGTCCCCATCCCTGGAGGGATTTCAGGACTTCTTGAAAGGACTTCTTGGTCACCACCTTGGAGAGATTTCTGATATCTGAAGTCGACCATGCTCAAATACAGAAAATTAAGGGCTTGTTTTACTCTAATCTGCTAATTCTTGTAAATTATGGATTATTTTTTTTTTTTCAGAATTAATTCATTGTTATTTGTCTGTCTTTTGAAGGAACTCCTCCGTGTCCCCTAATGAGCTCAGGCACTCGTTACCGCCGTCCTCTCCCATCAGTAGGTGGCACACTCAGAAAATGAAAAAGTTAAAAACCCCAGAATGCAGAGGTCACTCGGCGATTGCTTTAGGAAGACGCCTTAATTACTTGATGAGTTAGTTCTGAAAACGGGCTGCTGGGGCCACTCAGCCAAACCTCGGCAGGGAAGTGTCCTGGAGATGTGTCACCTCCCACACAGCAGCGTGTTCTGTTTGAGAAAACCATGTTTTTCGTTCCCAAACAGCACAAATGTCCCTCCTTCCATTGTGGGGCTGGACCTCAGTGTGACAGTCACCGTGTCACCAGCGGATGGTGGGAGGCAAAGTGGGGCAGGAGCCCACAGGAGGATGCAAATCATCCTCAGCAAGGGATGAGAATGGGGCCAGAGGAGGCCACAGAGATGCTGGGAGGGGGGGCTGAGAGAGTTGAGGGGGTCAGCCTGAAGAAGAGAAGGCTCTGGGGAGACCTTGGAGCCCCTTCCAGTCCCTCAAGAAGGGGGGCTCCAGGAAAGATGGTGAGGGACTCTGGCTGAGGGAGGGGAGCCCTAGGAGGAGGGGGAAGGGTTGGACCCTGCAAGAGGGGAGATGGAGCTGAGCTGTGGGGAAGAACTTGTTTGGTGGGAGGGTGGTGAGAGCCTGGCCCAGGTTGGCCCGAGAAGCTGTGGCTGCCCCATCCCTGGAGGGGTTCAAGGGCAGGTTGGAGGGGGCTTGGAGCAACCTGGTGTGGTGGGAGGTGTCCCTGCCCAGGGCAGGGGGTGGCAATGGGGGGGGTTTAAAGGTCCCTTCCCACCCAAACCACTCCATGATTCTGTGATTCATGTCCTTGGTCCCCCCGTGCCTCAGTTTCCCCGTGGGCACAGCGGGGGGACAAACTCCTCTCCCTTTTCTGGGGGCTGGGATTGCTCCTGCCTGCTC
>NW_015093088.1:23192-25669 GCF_001431845.1 Calidris pugnax
GTCCCCCCGGGAAACTCGCCCCCCCGGGGGGGCGCCCGGCAGGGGGGGGGGGGGTTGGGGGGACCAAGTTGGGGGGGGGGGATACGCGGTTCTGGGAGAGGGGAGCACGGTGGGGTGCGGGGATGGACCCCCCCACACACACTTTCTGCGTGGGGTGGGCGAGGAGGGGCCGGTGTCTCCCAGAGCATCCCTGCGTGGGGGGCTGTCACCCCCAACTTGGGATGCAGGAGGGGGGGCGAGGTCTGGATCCACGGTCCTTCCTGACACCCCCTTCCCCTCCTCGGGGTGACACCACCACCCCCTTCCCTCCGTGGGGTGACACTGACACTCTTCTCACCTCCTCAGGGTGACACGGGTGATGTCTCCCCCGTGGGAGTGGGACTGGGATCCGGGGATGATGCTTTCTACACCCAGGGTGGTGGGGGATGGCAGGAGGTTGGGGGTCCCCGTGGGGCACAGCACCCATGTGCTGACAGGGAGGGAGAGAGGGGGCAGGGGATGAGTTGGGGAGTGCTCAGCAGGTCCCACTTAGGGGGTGATTTTAAGTCCTTCCACACCAGAGCCCTGCTGGGGGCTGATTGCCACCTGGGTGGCAGCGGTGTCACAGCCCCCCCAGGGACAACAGGACTCACTGTCCTGTCCCTGGGACCAGCCCAACTCCAGCCTCTTGACCAGAGTGGCAGTGACAGCAAGGACACAGGCAGGGCCAGGCGATGGTGGTGGCCCCATGGTCCTGCTGAACTCGCCCACCAACTTCTCCCTGCCTTCCCTGAGAGGGTCTGGCTCTCCTTTGGGGCACTGCCAAGCCCAGCCTGGGCCACCAGCAAGTCAACAAACCCCATGTTGAGATGTAGTGGTCAACTTTGCCAAGCTCCTTTGGCAGCTGGTCCATGTCCCCAGCACCAGCCCATACCATGTTGAACTGGGCCATGGAGGGTACAGGATTAGCCAGGTTGGGGCACTTGTTGTGTCAGGATGTTCCATAACCACCAAGAACCATCTCATGTGCCTCTTCTGCTCCACCAGCAGCGGGAAGATGGAGAACAAAGCCATGTACCTTCACACCTTCAACGAGAGGGAGAACGGCTCCATCTTCGAGGAGCCCTTTGAGGGAAGGAACCTCTCCAAACTGAACCTCTGCGAGGATGGTGAGTACGGGCTCCACGTGCAGCTTTGAATCTCATTGTAGAATCCTGGGGAGGTTTTGGGGGGGACATGGGAGCTTGGGTTGCTCAGGAAGAAGCTCAGCAGTTTGGTCCCTCACAGACAAAGGTGCTCCAGTTCCAGGTCCCAGGGAACCAGAGCAGAGGAGCAATCCCTGCCCCAGGTGTCCAGGGTGAGGGTACCTTGGTGGAAGTAACACCATGATGAATGTGTGGATCCCAGATGGAGCAGGAAACTTCTCCTCTCTTGTCTCACTGGGGGAAATCCCCAAGGAATCCCATTGCAAGGAGGTTTCTGTGCCTCCTCGCCTGTCCCCTCCTTTCTGGTTTGATTGGGGATGACAGACAGAGGGTCCAGGAACCTCTCGAGGTGTCCAGGCATCGCTGTGTGTGGGTCTTCTCCTGCCCTCCAGCCCCTTGAGGGACTGGAAGGGGCTCCAAGGTCTCCCCGGAGCCTTCTCTTCTCCAGGCTGACCCCCCCCAACTCTCTCAGCCCCCCCTCCCAGCAGAGGGGCTCCAGCCCTCCCAGCATCTCCGGGGCCTCCTCTGGACCCCTGGTGTTTTCTAGGGCCAAGGCCACCACCCCCAGCAGAGACCTTGTGCTCACATGAAGTGATGGCAGGGAGGGTTCCAGGCATCTCCTTGGCTTTGGCATTTTTGTGGCAGGTTGCCCTGCATCTCTCAGGTCAAATCTGCTCATCCATAAGTCACCCCGATGCAGAACTGCCCCCCCCCAGAGACCCCATTCCCATGGGAGAGGTTGCTGGAAGGAGACTTGTGGGGTTCTGCTTGGGGCGAAGCTGCACAGGGCAGGGGCAAGGTCAACCCTGAGACCTTCATCCTGAGGATGGCACCACCTGAGCCCCCCCTGGGCTCACGGAAAGCACTCGGCGTGGGGCTGAGGACCAGTGTGACAACCTGCTGCTTGATGCCACCACCGGGACAACCCCCCTGGACCCCTCCAAGGCCTAAGGGACAACAAGTCCTGGCTGTTTCCAGCCTCCTGCCTCCTGTACCCCCCCTGGCCGGGCGGGCCACCGCTCCAGCTCCCCTGGGCATGGGCAGGGGGAAGAAATATTTGCTTTTCTCCTTGGTTACTGGCCGGGCAAGGTCAACCCTGAGAGCTTCATCCTGAGGATGGCACCACCTGAACCCTCCCTGGGCTCACGGAAAGCGCTCGGTGTGGGGCTGAGGACCAGCGTGACAACCTGCTGCTTGATGCCACCACCAGGACAGCCCCCCTGGACCCCTCCAAGGCCTAAGGGACAACAAGTCCTGGCTGTTTCCAGCCTCCTGCCTTCTGTACCCCCCCTG
>NW_015093088.1:26965-30248 GCF_001431845.1 Calidris pugnax
TTCTAGGGCCAAGGCCACCACCCCCAGCAGAGACCTTGTGCTCGCATGGAGTGATGGCAGGGAGGCTTCCAGGCATCTCCTTGGCTTTGGAATTTTTGTGGCAGGTTGCCCTGCATCTCTCAGGTCAAATCTGCTCATCCATAAGTCACCCCGATGCAGAACTGGCCCCCACCAGAGACCCCATTCCCATGGGAGAGGTTGCTGGGAGGAGACTTGTGGGGCTGTGCTTGGGGTGAAGCCGCACGGGGCAGGGGCAAGGTCAACCCTGAGACCTTCATCCTGAGGATGGCACCACCTGAGCCCCCCCTGGGCTCACGGAAAGTGCTCGGTGTGGGGCTGAGGACCAGTGTGACAACCTGCTGCTTGATGCCACCACCGGGACAACCCCCCTGGACCCCTCCAAGGCCTAAGGGACAACAAGTCCTGCCTGTTTCCAGCCTCCTGCCTTCTGTACCCCCCCTGGCCGGGCGGGCCACCGCTCCAGCTCCCCTGGGCATGGGCAGGGGGAAGAAATATTTGCTTTTCTCCTTGGTTACTGGCCGGGCAAGGTCAACCCTGAGAGCTTCATCCTGAGGATGGCACCACCTGAACCCTCCCTGGGCTCACGGAAAGCGCTCGGTGTGGGGCTGAGGACCAGCGTGACAACCTGCTGCTTGATGCCACCACCAGGACAGCCCCCCTGGACCCCTCCAAGGCCTAAGGGACAACAAGTCCTGGCTGTTTCCAGCCTCCTGCCTTCTGTACCCCCCCTGGCCGGGCGGGCCATGCTCTGGCTCCCCTGGGCATGGGCAGGGGGAAGAAATATTTGCTTTTCCCCTTGGTTACTGGCCGGAGCTCGCCCGTGGGCTCCTGTTGTGAAAGCCCTGCTGATGCAGCTGCGGTGCCTCCTGCTCTTCCTGGAGCAGCAGCAGAAGAGGAGTGGGTGGTTCGGGGCCCCCGTCCAGCTCCTCCTGGAGTTCCCCCAGGACCTGATATAAGTGTTAATGTCAGAAAAATATTGCCGCTTTCCTCATCCCCAAACCCTCGGCTCCATCTGTTTGGCCGGGGATGGGGAATGGGAAGGGCTGGGGGGTGGGGTAACGAGCTGCAGATGGAGGGGGGTCCCCCAGGAACGGCACCGCCTTTCGCACCTGAGCTGGGGATTGGGGGGGTGAGGAGGGGGTCTCCAGCACCCCACAGCCCCGCGGGGTGTCAGCGAGCCCGACCTCAGAGCTCCATCATTTCGGAGCCCCCAAAAATGGGGCTGAGTGAAGTGATACACCCAGAGTAACCCTTTGCTGCCTGGAGGCTTTAGGGAACCTCCCTGTCCTCCAGCAGGACAGACAGATGGACCATCAGCTGGGGGAGGGCAAGGGTGCAGTGGAGAAGGGGTCTTGGTGGACTAGGGACACCCCCAACCCCTTGTACCTCCTCTCCATCTCTGGTACCCCAGGAGCCAGCTTGGTCCCCCAGGGAGAATCATGGAGTCATGGAATGGTTTGGGTGGGAAGGGACCTTAAAGCCACCCCCTGCCCTGGGCAGGGACACCTCCCACCACACCAGGTTGCTCCAAGCCCCCTCCAACCTGCCCTTGAACCCCTCCAGGGATGGGGCAGCCACAGCTTCTCGGGCCAACCTGGGCCAGGCTCTCACCACCCTCACACCAAACAAGTTCTTCCCCACAGCTCAGCTCCATCTCCCCTCTTGCAGGGTCAAACCGTTACCACCTCATCCATGTGAGCCCTTAACTTCTCCCGATGGGAGATGGTGTGTGATGCTCTCCCTGACACCCCGCTCTGTCCCCCAGGTCCTGGGAGGAGGATGAAGGCAGCAGGACGCTGCGGCCGGCTGGGCTCCTTGGCAGCTCTGAAGTACGCCGTGGTGGGACTCTACCTCCTCGTCTTCCTCATCCTTGTTGGGGTCTTCATCCTTGCAGGTAAGTTCTGAGCCTGGGTCCTCCCTCCGTGGTGCAGCGGTACTCTAGGGAGGAATAACCCCATGGACCAGTGCAGGTTGGGGCTGACCTGCTGGAAAGGAGCTCTGCAGAGAGGGACCTGGGAGTCCTGGTGGACACCAGGTTGCCCATGGGCCAGCAACGTGCCCTTGTGGCCAAGACGTCCTGCCCCTCTGCTCTGTACATTAAAAAGAGCGTGTCCAGCAGGTGGAGGGAGGTCGTCCTGCCCCTCTGCTCTGCCCTGGGGAGGCCCCATCTGGAGCACTGGGACCAGTTCTGGGCTCCCCAGTTCCAGAAGGACAGGGAACTGCTGGAGAGGGTCCAGTGGAGGCTGTCAGGATGATGAGAGGCTGGAGCATCTCTCTGCTGAGGAAAGGCTGAGGGACCTGGGGCTGTTCAGCTGGAGAAGAGCAGACTGAGAGGGGACCTCATCGATGCTGCGCAACAGCTAAATGTCAGGGGGCAAGAGGATGGGGCCAGACTCTTCTCAGTGGTGCCCGGGGACAGGACAAGGGGCAACGGGCACAAACTGGGACATGGGGAAATTCCACCTCAAACCCCACCTGGACACACATTCCTTGTCCAACCTGCTCTGGGTGCCCCTACTTCAGCAGGAGGTTGGACGTGATGGTCTCCAGAGATCCCTTCCAGCCCCTATAATTTTGTGAGAAGCTCAGGAGCTCCGTGTTTGGGGCTGGAATCGTCCCCATCACTGGGTCCGAGCTTCTGGGTTGGCACCAACCCCCCTAATTTCACTTGGACTAAGGAGAAACCCTGGCTCCATCAATGATGGAGATGTGGGCAGGGCCCTGTCCCCCCTCTCTGGATTTTTGGGGAGGGCAGGGATGGGAAAAGCCCCTGACAAACACCTCTAATTGCTCCCAGCCCCAGCTCATCCCTCTGAACACATCCCATGAGGTCCTCCTCACCGCCAGCTTGTTCCCCCCCATCCTCATTGTGCTGGAAGCGGTTTGGGCAGATGCCTGGTTTAATCCATGCTCCCAGTACCCCCCCTCCCTCCTTGCACCCCCGTGTGGGGCTCTATAGGGTGATGGGGGGGCTTAGATGGGCACCACAGTGGGTGGGAAGTGCCACCACCAAGGACCAGCTCCTGGATTCCCACCCGCCTCCATCCCAGCTTTAAACCCAGAATCCATGGGGAGGAGAACATGCCCCCCCCCACCCTTTTCCAGCCCCAAATCACCACCAGCTGCCCCCACACCATCCCTTGGGGGTGATTTTCCATGCCCCCCCTGCTCAGGCAGCCTCTCTCCTTTGCAAAGGGTGGATTTAGGGGGTTGGTGTTTTTGTTTCGATTTGTGGTTTTTTTGTTTTGGTTTTGTTTTTTTT
>NW_015093088.1:30258-58997 GCF_001431845.1 Calidris pugnax
TGATTTGTGGTTTTTTTGTTTTGTTTTGGTTTTTTTTTTTTTTGTCGGGCTGGGGAAGGGAGAGAGAGAGAAGGTTCAGCAGGAATTTTGAAGCCTCTCCCACTTCTTTCTCTTGCCTGACATTGTTTGGATGTTGTTGTTGGCCCGCGGAGCCCCTGGAGCGAGGGATGCCATGGATTGTGCAAAGAGCTTGGGACGGACGCGCGTGTCCTGGGCTGGGCTGGGCTACAGCTGCTCCCCCGAGGGCAGCCCCAGCAAGAACAACAATATTATGGCATCGGGGAGGGGGCCAGGGGCTTTGTGGCCATGGTCACCCCCCTCCTGGAGTCCTGGGAGTGGCTGGATTCCAGCCTGACCCCAGTAAAACCATCTTACCCCCTGGGTTGTGGTCTTAGGGCAGGGAGGGGGGAAAAGGCCAAATGAAGAGGAAAAGTCTTCTCGTTCATTATTGCTTTCTGCATGTCCGGAACATTAAGCCAAACCTCTGGGATTGGGATGTGTCTGGATGTATCTCCAGGACTTGAGCTGGAGCCATCCGAGAGTGTCCGGCATGGTCTTATCTCCTCAAGGAAAACCATAGGCAGAAGGTGGTCTGGGGACAGGGGGAGCAGACCCCACCCAGCTGGGAAGCTCAGGGAGACAACCCTGATGCTCCTCAGCTTCAGGTGTCTGCAGCTGGGACCTCAATGTTGGAGCTGATGGTTCTTGGAGGACCAGGGCTGGGTATTCATTGGCACTGTTAATGGTGGAGGATCGGTTTTCCCATGGAAAATCCCACTTTGTGCTGCTGGAGACGTGTCACCAGAGTGTCAGAGCTGAGACCTTCTGCTCAGCATCCCTCATCTCTCATCAGAGGGGAAGATGCCCAGAAAGACACAGAATTTGATGAAGTAGACTTGTTCTCACATTCTTCTTGGGCTGGGAAGAACTGGCCAAGATGCTTTAAGAGGATCATCATCATTTGATGCCATCCCTGCCCTTCCATGGCCACGGTGAGGACTCTGCTTGGAGCAGGTCCCACCTGGAGCAGACACCATCCCGCCCAGGCCAAATGACCACGAGTGTCCACCTCATCTTCAGAATCTTGGAGAGGGTTGTGGAGCTGCGATACCTCAGCTGCTCCCCAAAAACCATTTCTCACCACCCTGGGGAAGGGCAAGGGGGCAACTCTGCCCCTTGGTCCATGCCCTGGGCTTCCAGCATCCCTTCATCCCTGGGCCAGCAACACGGGAGCGGGGATGCTCCACCTGCTTCCCATCCTATCCTTGGAAAAGGAGGAACATTCCCCAAAAATCCTCCCTGGGGAGTGCAAAGACGCACAGAAACTTGTGTGAGTGTGCAAACACACACTTGCACCCCCCACGGTGCTTCCTGGCAGGGCTGGGGCATTGCAGGGGGACAACCCACCGTTGGAGATACCCCAACACATCCTGGTGTCCCCACCATGTGAAGCTGGTGGTTCTGGCGAGGAGGCTCCCCCCGAGGCATCGTTTGGAAGGCGGCTGGGGCAGGTGTCCTGCGACTCACAACACGCTCCATAGAAATGGGAGAGAAAATGAGTAAACGGCTAAAAATACCACGAGCCACCTCAGAGCTGTGGAAACAGGATGTTTTCGGCAACGGGGCCGGCGGGGTTTCAAGGCTGCCTGCTTTTAATATCCCCTCTCACAGCCTGGCAGCGGCTCTCTGGCTCCTGGAGACTCACACTCCCTTTCTCCCCATCTTATCCCCCCCCCAAAAAAAAGACCTAGCCCAAAATTAGGACCCTGATCTTGCCTTTTTTTTTTTTTTTTTTTTTTTTTTTTTTTTTTTTTTTTTTTTTTTTGCCTAAGTTTGGGTTAAATCCCAGCTGCCTGCGTGCACTCTGGTGTTTGAACCTGGATCCTCACCTGGCCCCACACTTGGACACCTGGCCCTGAGCTGCGGGGCTCGTTAGGATGTGGCTAATGAGCCTGGCCATTCCTGAACTGGTCCTTGGGACGGGCATCCGACCTGCACCCCATCTCCGTGCCCACGTTTCCACGCGTGGCACCCCTGGATGCCCAGCAGAAGCCACCTAGGAAAGGAGCACCCTCCATTTCAGGAGATGTAGCCCCAAAACTCCCCATTTGAGGATGCTGGTGGAGATGAAGGTGATAGACCTGGCCCCATGGATCACAGACCCCCCCCAACAGCTCCCAGTTCCTGGCTCTAGAGCAGGTCTGGAGATCTTGGAGGCAGGAGATCTAGGACGCAGGAGATTTTGGAGGCAGGAGAGCTGGGATTCAGGAGATGTTGGAGGCACAGGAGATTTTGGAGGCAGGAGATGTGGGGGGCATGAGATCTGGGATTCAGGAGATCCTGGAGGCAGGATATTTGGGATTCAGGAGAGGTGGGAGGCAGGATTGCTGCTGGCCAGCCCGCCCGTGCTGGAGGTGTTGCTGCTTGGAAGGTTCTCCATGTAGTTTTTTGGCTGTGGGGGGATGCTCCAGAGGAGCCTGGCTCGTTCTGGGCTCGGGGGCTGCGGTGCCAGGGCTGGGCTGGGCTGGGCAGAGCTGCTGGGATCCCAGCTGGTTGTTGGAGGTGATTTATGGCAATTTGGGGAACTCCACTGGCTTTGCAGCTCACGGCGGGTGCAAAGAGAGAAGCTCATCCCTTCTTCTTCCCAGCCCTTGGCTACCACAGGACCTGGAATTGGGGTTATTCCTCCTTGCTCTGGCCACACAGGGTTGCTTTTCCCCTTGGTCTCATCATGAGGAAGCCGTGGTTGTCTCCGTAGCCATTGTGGTCACTCTGGGTCCGGAAAGACGTGATGGAGGAGCTTTGGTCACCCACGCTGAAGGCATGACCATGCTGAAGACCAGCCCCATGGCGGTCTTTCCCTGCCATTTGTCCCCTCTCGGGGTGGCCTTGGGCATGTTGCTTGGTTGTTTTCCCCGTTGTGAACCCCCACAGGCAAAGGCTCCCCCAAAATGGTGCCCATCGGGTGCCTGGAAGGGATGGGTGATGACTGGTGGCTTGAGATGTCCCCCGGCAGGGACACAGGTGACAAGCTGGGATGAGCAGAGGGGACCAAACAGCATCCCATGCCCCAGGAGGAGAGCTCAAAGCTGGCATGCTGAAGCCCAGCTTGGGAAAATGGAATAATCCAGTGGTGCCATTAATTAACAGGGGCTAATTAACAGAGGAATGATGCCCTTGGTGCCTGGAAGATGCTCAGCTACTCCGTGATGGCACCCACCAGCCCATGGCAGAGCTGGGGGTTGGTTGCTCACCCCACGGTGCTCCCAGAGCCCCCTCTCCAGGCACGATGGGTCCCTCCCAGTCCTCCCAGTAATCCCCCAGTCCCCCAGCACCGGCCACCGCGGGTGGCCCCGAGCCCTCGCGTGCGCTCGGCTGCTCGAGCCCTCTCCTTACTCCAGCGGTTTTAATTCAAACCAAATGCCTTCCCTCCACTTCTCCTCGGTGGAAGGGAGGGGGTGAGCTGCCAGGCCGGTCCCGCGCCAGCCCGAGCCCCACCACAGCTTAAAGAACAATAAGGATTATTTATTATTGTTTTTCTTTTTTTTTTTTTTTTAAAAAAGAAAATCATCTCATTATTCGTGTGGGTTTGGCTTTGAGTCCCCCACCCCAGGCTGCGATGGAGACCCAGTGACAGCACAAGGCAGAGGGGGAAGATGTTATTCCCTGCCTGGATAAGGGTTTTTTTTGGGGTGTATTGGGGTGATGGCGTCCAGGATGAGGCTTTACTGGGTGCTACTGGGCTTGCTGGGCAGGGGGCTACTGGAGCAGTGACAGGATCTGCTGAGAGCAAGAGGATCCCCCCAGATTTCCAGGTTTCCTCTCCAAATCCCATCTTGGTGCTCTGGGAGCTGGTACAACACCAGTTAAGGGGTTGGGGTGGGTGGCTGGATGGCCGGGAGCTGTGTCCCACCAGGGATGCAGAAGCAGGGGGTGAAGGATGCTCCTGAGCATCCCGGGGTGGGTTTCCTCCATCGGCAGCCCTGGGATGCGGGATGAGGATGCTCTCGGGTCGGGGTGGGTTTCCTCCCTTGGGAAGAGCCCTGGCAGCCCTGGGATGCGGGATGAGGATGTTCCTGATCTGGGGTGGGTTTCCTCCCTCCTTCCTTCCCTCGGGAAGAGCCCTGGCAGCCCCGGGATGCGGGATGTGATGCTTGGAGGCTGACAGCAAACCGCACCCAGAGCCGTGGAGACCTGCCGAACCAACCTGATGGTCTTCATTATAGAGCAAGGGGCTGAGCCCAGGCCCAGGATCAGTGGCCAGAAGGGAAACCTGATGGTTGAAATGAAAATTAAAACCTCGGTGGGGGAAGAAGCAGGTTTTGAAGGTCTGTTTTTAGGAAAGGGAAGCGGATGCTGTTAACAGCCAGGCCTCTGACCGAAGGTGAAGCCACAAGGCAGAGCTTTGTAGCATCGTGATCCATCTGGCAAAGACCGGAGCCACCCCGAAGCCCAGAGCTGCTGGGATTCTTTGCTGTTCTTCCCGAGCCATGTCCCTCCTTCTCCAGCCCTTCAGCAACCAAACTCCTCCAACTGTGGAGAAAACCGAGGGGCTGATGGGATGAACCTTTTGGGGTTTGAGGTAGGGCTTTCACCTCCAAGCACCAAGGAACAGGGGGATGTCCAAGCAATCCTTGGGAGGAGATGGGGTTGCACCTCTCAAGGAGGGTCCCCACCTCCATGGGGTGGTTTCTGATGCCCCCTTTTCTCCATCTCTTGCAGTCTCCAGGCCACAGACATCCCCTGAGGACCTGAAGGCACTGATGGGGAACGTCAACCGCCTCAACGAGAGCTTTAGGGACATGCAGCTGAAGCTGCTGCACCTACCTCTGAAGGGGGATGTGCTCGATCACATCTGGAGGCTCCAGGACCTCCTGCAGAACCACTCGGACTCCTTGTTCCTCATGACGGGGTCACTGCAGAAGCTGGAAGGGCTTCTCTGGAGCCTGCAGACCCAGGCCAGCCAAACTGACAAGGCGGTGTCCAACCTCTGGGACAGCTTGACCCAGCAGAGCGACGCGGCTCAGCAGGAGATGTACAAGCTCTCCGTGGAAGGCAACAGCAGCCGGCTTCTGCTGCAGCACCACGACCACCTCCTGAGCCACCTGGGCAGCAGGGTGGAGAGCCTGAGTGACCAGGTGACGGCTGTCAGCGGGGCCGTGGACACCATGAACAGGACCTTCTCCTACGACGTAAACATCCACCACACCCGCATCCAGGACCTGCAGGTGCTGATCAGCAACGCCACCGAAGATGCCCGGCAGATGCGGCTCATCCATATAGCCATGGAGGAGCAGCTGAAGCACGAGCTGGCCATCCTCAACAACGTGACCGAGGACCTGCGGCTGAAGGACTGGGAGCACTCTGTGGCCCTGAAGAACATCTCTGTGATACGGGGTAAGTTCAAAACCTCTTGTATGCAGCTCCATCGCTGGTGCATGAAGCTGTCGTGAGGAAGAGGGTGTCCTTGATGCTTTGGAGTGGGGTGTGGAAGTGGTCCCTGTGACGTGGGGATGTCCTGTGGGGATGTCTCAGGGGACATCAAATCCATCAGATGCTGCCATTTAGGTGTCTGCAGTGTTCAGGCATCTCCATCACCTTGGACTCCGTGTAGTTGGGACCCTCCAAATGCTCCCCTACCCATGTTAGGAAGAAAGCTCCCAAGGTTCCCTCAATGATGCCTGGGAGAACTCTGAGACAGCGCTGTAGATGGTGAGCTTTTGTCCTGGTTTGTACTGCAGTGGTCAAGGAGATGGCTGCCCACCAGCTGCCCATAGTCATCACTGGTCATTCCACTTGTCTTTACATCTCCTTTACTCCATTTTCTTCCTCCTGTCTTCTCCTTTACCACCCTCAGCCCCTCCTAGATGACTGAATCATGGAATGGTTTGGGTGGGAAGGAACCTTCAAAGGCCATCTAGTCCCAAAGGACATCTTCAACTAGACCAGGTTGCTCAGAGCCCTGTCCAACCTGGCCTTGAACATCTCCAGGGATGAGGCATCCACCACCTCTCTGGGCAACCTGGGCCAGGGTGGCTCGTTCAGTCCCAAGGGAATGAACTGGCCACAGGAGGGGAAAAACCATGGAGAAAGACAGAAGAACCCAGTGCAAGCTCTTGAGGGGCAGAGCGAGAGGTTGGGGGGCAGATGCTGCCCCACTTCTAGGCTGTCGGGTCACACCTGAGGAGATGCAATGGGCTGTTCCTCTGCCACGAACCCCCCCCGACACAAGCAGAGCTTCATTTCTGGTGCTTCCAGATGAAATTCCAGATGGGGAAGGAAGGGGCTGATGTGAAGGCACTTGCTCCCTTGCCCTCTGCCCCCCAGGAGGGGACAGATGTGGTTGGAACCACAGGAGCTACGTGTCCCCATCTAGGCCAACCATCACCCTTAGGTACCAGCAGCTCATTGGGGTCATTCCCTTGGTCCTTGGAGGACGTTGGCTCCTGATGCCTGGTTTGGGGCTGCTTGGGACCATGTTGCACCCACTGCTTTGAGGTTTTTCCCAGCTGCCAACCCACCCCCTGGGTGCCCTCTCTTCCCCTCTAACTGCTGTGGGGAGGATGTCACCCTCTCGTGGATGAAGCCACCGAGGAAGGGGACTACCAGGCATCCATGCGCCACATTAGTCCAATTAACATGAGCCCAAAGCAAAACAAATCCCCTCCCGATGGGGCCGGCACCTGATTTATCCTCCCAAGCCCTGACACATTCCTGGCAGCCCCCACCTCCCCCCCTCCCCAGCGATGGACCCTGGGGCTGGATAACCTTAGGAGCTTTGTGCCCAGGTCCCTTCATCCTGGCTCCAAACATCCTCAGATGAATCCACCCTGCTCCCAGCTGCCAATCCAGCCCTGGGAGATGCAGGGCTGCCTGCCTGGGGGGGAGTTTTCTTTCCCCCCTCCCTCCCCAAAGACCTTAATTACCCCAGGCTCTGGGATTGAGGCTGCTTGCTGGTGATGGCAGCTTGAGGAGGTCCCCAGGCTGGTCTCCAAGCGACTCGCGTGTCTCACAGAGGGCTTGGCCTCGCTTCGCAGCGGGGATCTGGCTCTTAAATGAGGGTGGGAGGACGCCCGGGATCCACCGCCCGCAGGACTCGCTGGGTGGGATGTCCTGGCTCGCAGCGGGGTGATTGCAACCGTCCCCATCTGGCCGTCAGGTCTGTGCACGTCACCAAAGCCCTCATCCCCATGGTTTTGGAGGGTTTTTCTCCTCCGCTGGTGCAGTTGTGAGCGGCCCGTCCCCGTGCGGGCAGAAGGATGAAGCTGGGTTGCATCCAGGCTGGGGTTTTCTCTCCTGAGAGCAAAACCTCAAGCACTTGTGGGGTGGGGACCAGCTTGGCAGGGTGTCTGCGGTGCTGCTCAGCCTCTCCCAACCACCCCTCCCAGTCCTCCTCCGTCCTCCACCCCAGCTGTTCCCCGTGTCCTGGGGATGGAGCCGTGTCTCCCTGCCTGGATGTAACCAGGAGGAGATGTTCTGGTGGCTGGTGGACCCCAGGGTTCATCTCTGTGGGAACAGCTCTGAAGGATGAATGCCAAAACCTAAGAGCCAGCAAACAGGATCAGCCCATCCATCTGACCATCCCCAAGCCCCGTTTCTGACAGGGAAAGGGAATAAGGGACAACATGTCTCCTCCCTGGCCGTGTTCTCCTGGCCTCCAGCTCTTACGGAGCAGATGACATGGTCTGTTGGCTGTGGTCATCTTCCAGGAGACTTAGTTCCCTTCTTAGCCTGTCCATGCCCTTGTCTTGTGGGATGGTTTTCTGGGATGGTTTTCTGAGATGGGAGAGGGAAGAGGGGAGATGGAAATGGAGGAGGAGGGATGGGATGAGATTGAGATGAGATGGGATGAGATTGAGATGAGATGAGATGAGATGAGATGAGATGAGATGAGATGGTGGCAGAGGACCCGGGGACCGCACTGTAGCAGCTGATTTTAAGGAGGAAGGGCAGCTCCCATGTCCCTTCCAGGGTTAACAGAACCGAGGTGGGGCCCTAGTGTGGGTTATTTCCCAGCGTGCCCATAAAACCAGAGCAGATGGAAGTTGTCGGAGCTGCCCCCGCAGAGAGGACCTCAGCTGAGCCACGCTGGAGAGGGGAAACAAGATGTTCTATGTCAGCAGCAGTTTTCCCTCAGTGCCGTTGGTGTGGGACCCCTTCCCCTCGGAGATGACACTCGGGACAAATGCGAGGTGATGAAAAGGGAGACCTTTCCTCGGTGGCTCCTACCACAGATGTTTCCAGGGTTATTATTTATTTGCCTGTTTATACAGTTTTTCGGACTCCAGACGGCAAGAAAGTGGATTTAAGAACATGTAGTTTTATTCTGAGGGTGGTGAGACCCTGCCCCAGGTTGCCCAGAGAGGTGGTGGAAACATTCCAGGTCAAGTTGGATGGGGCTCTGAGCAACCCAGACTAGATGAAGATGTCCTTGCCTATGGCAGCGGGTTGGACTAGATGGACTTTGAAGGTCCCTTCCCACCCAAACCATTCCATGATTCTATGATTTAATGTCTGCTAATGCCATGGGAATGAAAATTCTTTCACCAGCCATCCAGCACCTTCATAGAACGCACACCTTGCCTGGTCTCTGCCCCACAGCCACGTCTGGAGCAGCTCTTGAACATTGCTGGACCTTCTGCATCACAGAGGATCCTGCCTCTCCTACCCAGGCCCAGGCAGTGTCCCTGCTGTGCGTGGTTCCCCTTCTTCCCACCCAAAAAATGCCTCCTCATTGTACTCTGCTCTCCCGGGTGCCCATTGTTCTTTGCATCCTTTTGTTTTACCAACCAAGAACGGGAGATGTGTCCCCAGGGTTCAGCCCCACGTCCTGGAGATGCCCATCACCATGGGAAGAGGGAACCCAGGGCAAGATAATGCCATATTTCATAGAATTATGGAATCACAGCCTGGTTTGGGTGGAAAGGGACCTTAAAGCCCCCCCAGTGCCACCCCCTGCCCTGGGCAGGGACACCTCCCACCAGCCCAGGTTGCTCCAAGCCCCCTCTAACCTGCCCTTGAACCCCTCCAGGGATGGGGCAGCTACAGTTTCTCTCCCAGTCCCAGACCACCTCTAGCTCAGGACATTTGCTGAGCTTGCTGCTCTTCATCTGCTTAGGAACCCACTAATTTCTGCACAATATTTGCAAATCCAACTTAGTCATTAATTAGAGCTGCTAAACATCTCCCCCTGATCCTTTCTCATTACCACGTTGCCTGTATTTGCTCTCTGCAGCCACTGGGAGATTATGGCTTTTGGGGTTTCTAGGAAAACAGCATTTAACAGTTTCTAATTATCACCCTGGCGTGGTAGGACAAAGACCAAATGACCCCTCCAGGCCTCTCTCTGCCCTATTTTCTGTCATCCCATGAGGCTTTTTCTTTTTTTTTTTTTTTTCTCTGTTCAAATTCTTTCTTCCAATTGATTTAGCTCATAATTGTTTTCAGCTTTTTGGACTTGGCCCTTTGCAGGCTGAGGAATAAAACTCTCTGACTGGGCTGGAGCTTTCTGCTCACTCACCAGAGTTTACACCGAAAAGCAACCACCGATGGCCAGATCCTGATGAGATCAGTGATGCAAAATCCCCTCCTCAAGGTTCATCTCATTATTTCCAAAATGCATTATTTATTATTTTTTTTTCTATTTCTTTTTTCTTAACCTTATTTCATTGGTGATGTCACAACTTTGGGTCAAAAAGGAAATTCCAGGAGACTGGAATTTGCCGTAGAGTCACGGTCAAGGTGGGAACTTGAGGGATCTGCAAGGTGAAGTTTTCTGGCTTGTGAGATGGGCTGATGGAGTCGCATTTGGCCTTTAAAATCTGTAGATCATGGAAGAAGGCTGCTGGCAAGGTCCCTCACTTCACTTTACTCCACTCTGCAGGGATCTGTGTTTTTTCAGAGGTTCCTGGAGAGCTGATGAGTGATAACGGCTGGTGAAGGGTGAGTGGGTGGGTACCTGCCTTCATGCATCTGACTGCGAACACCTGCTGTGTTTCAGGGCCACCAGGACCCAAAGGAGACCAAGGCAATGAAGGGATGGAGGGTGAACCTGGTCTTCCTGGCCTGCCTGGGCTGCGAGGTAAGGAATGACACATCCGTGGTGCCCATAAACCTTCAAGCCTTCACCCAAATTCCGTAGAGTCAATGGGACACCTCCTGGTGACTCCCCAACCCTTGGGACATGGTTGGGTAGGCACAAGTCTTGAAGAACAACAGGATTAACCCATTGCCCCATCTCCTGCCAGACTGCAAAAAGGGACAAAAAGCCTCACCTCCCAGCTTGCCCCAGGACAGGCAGAGCTCTGAGGGTCCATCACCTGCAGGTTGATGTCCCCCAGGCTCCTTTGACACAGCCACCCAGCCCAGGTTTGTGCAGGACCTGGCCACCACCCCATGTTCCTCTAAAGCCAAGTCCTTACAAGGCTCCAGGGCTGGACCCACTGCCTGGACACTGGGGACCTGGTGTGGACCCTCCAGCCTGGCAGAGAGGACTTGGCCCCCGACTGCAGCTCTGGGGCTTCTCATAGGACTTTTTTTTTTTCAACACCAAGAATGCCAGTTCTTTCCATCCCTCCTTAATTCCAACCATTGTTTTTGAGAGAAATCCAATTAAATAAACAAGAGAAACCCCACCACCCTGAGAACAGGACTCGGCTGGAGCCTGGTTCTAATTTTAAGTCAAACCTAGAAATATTGGCTTTGCAGCCAAGCCCAGAGGTGGTGGAGGATCCCCTTTGGTGAGGACTTTCTGCGGGTTTCTCTCTCCATAAGGCTCTTCTTTGTTGGGGATCTGGCCTGCCTGGGGCGTGGACCTCCTTCTCCATCCAGGGGTGTCCAACCCTGGCTCTACCTTGACTTGCTGAAGACACGACCCACGTAGGACAATCAGTGTCATGGCAGGGAGGGGTTCAGCACATCCGAGCATCTCAGTGCTGGGCCTGGGTTGGGCTTAAAACCTCAGATTTTTGGTAGTCCCATTCTCCCAGCTCCCTGGTGGGTGGTGGGACCGGCCAAGTGGGGCAGAGCCAGCTTGGAAACGCGATCGCTCTCCGAAAGCCCCTGCTCCTTTCACCGACAGCTATATTTTTTTGCGTTGACAGATTCATGGCTGTTTTTCTTGGGTGTAACAAGCATCAGAAATATATCGTCTGGCTTCTTTCCTTTCCTTTTTTTTTTTTTTATTTAAACAGAAAAACAAAACAATTTTGGGAGGGTTCACCTTCGGGAAGAGTTGCTGCAACGGCCACTATTTTTAGGCCTTTTCTCCGTCTCGCTTTTTCTGGTGCTTTTCTGGATGTGGTCACCACACCAGCCCTTTGGGTAGGAGAAGGTCAGGTACAGGCATTGGAGAACATCCCTGATAAATCCCCTTTTTCAGAGGGAATCTACCCTCCTGCTTCTGCCCTGGCTCCTCTGCCCAAATCCATAGCCAGGTCTAGGAGGTGAGGCGTTGGCTGGACGCAGCAGGGAAAGGGTTAAGCCCCCAGAACACGTCCACTGGAGCTGGTGCCCAAAATTCCTCCTGGCAGCTCTTTTTCCCTCTTAAACCAGAGGAAAATATTGACTAAGTGTGGAAAAGCCCAGCCCGGGGGGACAGAAGGGAGGCGCGGTGCCAAGGGAATTCAGGGCTCCCCCAGCACGGGCACAGGAGATGGGCTCCATCTGAAGGGCTTCTCCTCCAGGACCTTCAGATCCAGCTCAGGCTTGAACTTGGGCTGAGTCTCTGCTGGGTCCATCTGGTGGTACCACCCTCCAGGTCCCACCAGAGCCCTTCACCCTCACAGGGGTCCCTCCATCCCCCTCCCCTTGCTGGCCTGCATGGATGGAGGTCACCTCTGGGGTTTGGATGTGAAAGAAGCCCAAGCTCCCAAACTCTAGCCCCCATTTCCCACCTCCTGGAGGTCAGGGGTGTTCAGATAAAGGGGTTTTATGCAAACCCTTCTCCCATAAATAGCAAACCTGCAGGGATGCAAGGGGCCCTCAGCTCATGCTGGGCACCTCATGTCTCCCTGGGGTCTCTGCTCCACCCTGGCTCCCCACTCTTCCTTCTTGATCTCCAGCTTTGGAGCCCACTTACCTTCATCTGAGCCTTAAGATGCCCAGAGCTGCATTATCACCAGCCCATCTCTGGGTTAAATCCATCCTGTGTCTGGGGGCGGGTGCACAAAGAGAGGATGGTCTGGATTCTCAGGTGTCTCCTGATGGTCCCCAACTCCTGGCCAAGAACCAGAGACCACCCAGCACATCTGCTGGGAAGCAGGACACGTGTGTGTGGGTGTGAACATCTGGGGTTTGTAGGTCTCTGCTGCAAACAGGCTCATTTTGCCTCTTTTTTTTCCCCGCTCCAGGGCTACCTGGGGAAAGAGGACCACCAGGACCGCGTGGCTTGAAAGGGGACCAAGGAGACCTTGGCCCTCCCGGTCCAGTGGGGTTGAGGGGATTCAAAGGTAAGGAACCAGTCTCTGTGCATGCTCCTGGGTGGGTCATGGGATCTGGCTGGGCTTGTTGGGCAGCAAAATGGCTCTGGAGACCACTGGGACGAGGGGCAGAGACACTGGTCATGGATGTGAGGGTGGTGGGTCCAATGGCTTGGGGAGGAGCTCCTGGGCAGGAGAGGAAATCTTGCTGGGCTGGGAGCATGGACGTGGAGAACCTCTGCACCGAGACCTTCCCACCAAGGTACAGCGGTGGAGAGGGTCCAGGGGCTGGAGGGAGAAGGGCAAAACTGGGGTTTGTGATGCTCCTGCCTTGCCAGGGAGGGTTCATCCCTCTCCAGAGCCCCGTGAGGACCTGCCAGGCTGCCCTCCCACACTTGGGTCTTAGGAAGAGCCTTGTGTTTGTTTTCTGGTGACCTTTTCTGGGCTGGCTGTGGTTTCGCAGCTCCTCACCACACCCCGGCTAAGAGGCAGGGAGAAGCTGTGGGTGTAGGAAGTGGCCACAACCTATTTAGCAGGACAAATCTGTCCCAGGAGACCTTTTAAAAGAAATTTTAAAAGAAGCTCCAACCTGAAAACAGGATGGATAATCCCAAAACAGGTTCTTTCTGCCTCAAAATGCCTTGTGGGCACAGGGAGGCAGGAAGAACCCAGCCCAAGGAAGGGACACCACCCTGGGCAGAGACAAAAGTGGCCAAAATAGGTGCATTGCCCTCATCTCACACTTCTGGGTGATGATGACTCGGGATGTGGCCACCAGGACCTGGGGCCATGGACATGGACCAGTGTCTGGGTCTGGAAAACTCTCGTTTTCATGGACAGAGCTCCTTGGGTGAGTTGCACGTGAGAAAGTTGAAGGAAAACAGCCTTTTTAGACCGTCCTCTCTCGAGCTGGCAAACTGGCCAGAACTGGTGCCCAGTTTTCCTGTGTGTCCTCCAAAGTGCTGGTTATCAGCAGAGGCAAGGGTTGGGGTGAGACCCCTGTGTTGTGTCTGGTGGCCCAACCTTCATGTGCGGTAGCCACAGTGGTGGTCATCTCCTGTACCTTGCATGCCACCAGAAAGCTCCTTTTAGTCCAGGAGCACATCTTCCAACCCTTCTCCACTTTGTGGTGTCTTTAGGAGAAGGACCTTTCCTAGAGACACACCATCCTTCTCTCAGTGGCTCCTGGTGCAGCCCCAGGAAGCTTTAGGTTCAGGTAGAAAGGAGATGCAGGAGATGAGGTGCTGTTGGTGGCCTCCTTCTGTAGTAAGGGAGCAGCATGAAGCTCCTAGAGGAAGGTCTCCTCCTCCAGGATTAGCACTGGTCCCATCCTCTTACCTCTGAGCCATCGCTGCTGTCACCACCTGCCCTACTGACACGATGGCTCTGCTCATCCCACTGCTCTCCCAGTCACCCCAGTCCAGGCACAAGCTGATCTCCTGGGGCATGTCAGCTGCCAGAGATGGCTCTCCAGGCCATGTGGCTGGTGAGATGACGTTTACGTCGTGCTGTGAGGTCTTGAAGAACGTTGCTGGGTGCTGTTTCCATCACCCCGTGCCATCTAACTGGAAGGCAAGGGTTTCTGGGTTGAAGTGGCTGGGACAAGTCTCCATTCTCCCAGCAAAGCAGAGGGAGAATGAAGAATAAATGCTGCAAGAGTAAAGAAACCAAAACCACAGGCCTACAGGAGAGCTGGGGGGGGACTCTGGATGAGGGAGGGGAGCCCTAGGAGGAGGGGGAAGGGTTGGACACTGCAAGAGGGGAGATGGAGCTGAGCTGTGGGGAAGAACTTGTTTGGTGGGAGGGTGGTGAGAGCCTGGCCCAGGTTGCCCCGAGAAGCTGTGGCTGCCCCATCCCTGGAGGGGTTGAAGGGCAGGTTGGAGGGGGCTTGGAGCAACCTGGTGTGGTGGGAGGTGTCCCTGCCCAGGGCAGGGGGTGGCACTGGGGGGGCTTTAAGGTCCCTTCCCACCCAAACCACTCTGTGATTCGATGGTTCTATGAAGCCAGCCTTTCATGCTTGTTTTCCAGCGCTATCTCTCGGGGTTTTTGGAGGTAGCTCTGGCCTGCGGGATGGCGGTGTCGTGGTGTTGGGGGGGACAGGACTTCACCCGAGTCCTGGGGTGAAAACGCCTGGCCTGATGCTGCGGGAGGTCAAACCAACCCCTGGGACACCTCCCTGGCACCAGCTTTGCAAAGGGCCGGGTGCTAAGGCGAGGGAGACATCGGCGCCGAGATGTTCCTGGCAGCACATCAAAGGCCGAGGTCCGCCAACCCAAAACCACAACACGCTTCAGGGCCGCGGTTTCCTTTTCTTCCCCGGAGCAGAGGAAAGTGGGCTTTTCTCACTGGCCGGTGCCAAGTACTCATTAGATGAGAAAATTATCCCGAGGAGCCTGGGCCAGTTGAATCGAGCTTCAGTCGAGGACCAAGCCCCGATGCCAAATTTGTTCTGCAAAAGGCATCCCTGGAGGACGTTTCCCTCCTGGAGGGAGGAGGTTGATGGTCTCCTGCATCATGATTCCACTTCTAAGACAGAGATGTGAATGGCTGCTGTGCTGGGTCATGTGTTAACAGACCCCATGGTGGGCATCACAGCTCCAGCAAGCAGCTCTCTGGAGACACAACACTGAGGATGAAGACTTTCTCCGGTGATCACCAGCCCAGAAAGTGGTGGAGACCACCCCCACTACAGTCCCTGCCTCTAAAGGAGAGCTGTGGCCATGCCCCAGTAGTAGAGCATCAACCCCCACAAGCTCGGTGACTCTTCCCCAAAGCCAGTCTGCATCTCAAGGCCCCTTACCCACCAAGATGAAGCACTTCTGCTCCTGGTTTTGGGAGGTGATGGGTCAGAAGACATGCCAAAGGGTGATCAGACCTTTTCCATGTGGTGCATGGCTTTTAGCTATCAACTTTTCACCAGTGCAGAGTAATCCCTGTATCTGAAGAGGCCTCTTGGCTTGAAGAAGGTTAACCCGTCTCAGGACTTCACCAGCCATCGCCTGGATGCACCCCCTTCCTTGTGCTTTTCTTGGAGGCGTCCTTGGTTTGGGGTGAGGATGACTCCGTGGTTGCAAAGCCATCAGACGTTCCCACCAGAGGGACAGACCACCCCCAGGTCCCACCAGAGCCCATCACCAGCACAGGGTTCCCTCCCTTCACCTCGTCTCTCTGGCCCATGTGGATGGAGGTCACCTCCGGGGCTTGGATGTGCCCCCTTACGAAGAGAGCCCCAAGCTACAGCCCCCGTTTCCCACCTCCCTGAGGTCAGGGGTGGGCAGATAAGGGGGCTTCATCCAACCCCCTTCTCCAATAAAGAGCAAACCGCGCTGGCAGCAAACACCAAATTTCTACGGTTTATGGGATTCTCTGAAATTTATAGGAAACAGACACGGAGCCAGGCAACGCTCCAAGCCCGGGCTTTAAGCGAAGGCCTGTTTTTCTGCAGCACTAGTCTTACACGTCCATAATGACTTTCTTCTGGGTGCAGGAGAGCTCTCGGTTCCCCAGGAAATGCAGCCTGTCCTGGGGTGGGGGCATCCGGGGTGGGTGAGTGTCCTCACCAAAAATCCCGGGTCAAACCACCTGGTAGAGATGGTCTGTCCCGGTCGAGGGACAGCTTCTCCTCTCCGCAGCTGAGCCCCGAGCGTTTTCCCTTGTTGGTATTTTTTCCTACCCTTGATGCATTTTCCCCTCTAAATTACCCCAGCGGAGTATTATTTTCCTTAGTTCCAAATGGGGAAAATTATTGTGGAAAGCGCATCGGTCTTTCTTCGCTCTTCCGTGGGGGATGTCACGCAGGGAAGCCTGTCTCCTCCAGTAGCTCCCATTGCACCAGCTCCTCCTTCCCCATCTGTAACCAGTTCCTGCTCCTCAGGAGCCCCTGGAGCCACTCAGCATCCTTAAGCTGGGCCCATCCACTGCTCTTTGGAGACCTGGGTGCACCCCGCGTGGGGGATGTCACGCAGGGAAGACGTTCAGGAGGAAACAGCAATGAACGAGCCAAGGCAGGGATTGCCATCGAGAGATAAATTCGGGGCAACAGGAGAATTCCTCTTCCTAAACGCCACCTCCAGGCGAGGAGGAGGTTTCTGAGGTGTTGCTGAAGGCACAGCACGTTTCTGCCATTGGAGATGGGGGGGGATTTGCAGCTTCTCCTGGTGCTTGCTCCAAGACCATGGTGGTCCACCTCACCCTACGGACCCAGGAACTCTCTCCTCCCTCCTCCAGTGGTGTCCTCTCCCATGAGCTTTGCAGGTTCTGGGCTCTGCCTCTCTCAGCAGCCCCCATTTATGGAGCCGGGGATGATGCCCAGGAGCAGGACGTCGGTGGAGACCAAGCTTCTGCCATGAGAAGAGCTGAGGGTTGCTCATTGTGGCATTTGTGCTGAAATTGTGTGCACAGTCTAGAAGAACCAGCCTGAGCTGCAGTGATTCCCCTGAGGTGGGAAAACAGCTGAGGAAGACCTTGATACCTGTTGAGTGAAGGCACCAGGCAGGATCTCCTGGTAGGACCAGCGGTGATGCCAGCAAGAGGTTCTCCTGAACTCGTGGGCTCTGTCCCAGCCCCAGGGCTCCACCTTTCCACCTGGAGCTTTCCCCAGCTGGGGATGCTCTCCAGCCCTGACACCTCAGGGAGCTGGGCTTGACCCCAGGGTGAAGACAACAAGCTGTGCCACCAAAGGACATGTCCTTTCTGCTCACCAGAGAGCTTCTGTGGAGACAAGAGAGATGGGAAGAAGGGAAAAAGAGAAAAGCAGGGGAAAAGCCTTCCAGGAGAGCAAGGAATTGAAGGGGCTTGGAGGACTGCACGGGAAAGGCTCCCCTTTTCCACCTGGGGCTTTGTCCCCAGCTGGGGATGCTCCCCAGCCCTGACACCTCAGGGAGCTGGGCTTGACCCCAGGGTGAAGACAACAAGCTGTGCCACCAAAGGACATGTCCTTTCTGCTCACCAGAGAGCTTCTGTGGAGACAAGAGAGATGGGAAGAAGGGAAAAAGAGAAAAGCAGGGGAAAAGCCTTCCAGGAGAGCAAGGAATTGAAGGGGCTTGGAGGACTGCACGGGAAAAGCCAAGGTGGATGGGGAAGGATAAGGCAGAGGGGGTGGGATGTGTTTTGAAAGACCCTTGGGAAGCTGTGGGCATGGTCCATAGAGCGCTTCTTTCTCGTAAAGGGTCTTTCCTCTGGTAGATGTATGTGAAGCTAAAGAAAAACCAACAAATGCCCAACTCAGTTTAACCCTGGGGCAGTAGCACGGGTCGGGAATGAGGAGGAGAAGCACACCCAGAACTTCTGGTTAGACCCACAAACCCAAAGCAGCATCAGCTATCATGATGGGCCGTTCTCAGCAATGCTTGGGATGGGTCTAGCTGCTCTGCAGAGGGGATGGTGGCATCACGGTGTCACCGACCCATGCTGTAGGTGACCTCAGGATCACTTATGGGGCTGTCCTCTGTCTCCTCCAGGAGCTCCCATCGCACCAGCTCCTCCTTCCCCATCTGTAACCAGTTCCTGCTCCTCAGGAGCCCCTGGAGCCACTCAGCATCCTTAAGCTGGGCCCATCCACTGCTCTTTGGAGACCTGGGTGCACCCCGTTGGCTAATGCCACCCACATCGGGGCTCCCAGGGGACCAGCATCTGGCCCTGAAGTGCTGCTGGGCATCTCGCTCTGCCTGGGCCAGGAGCCCCTGGTTGCCCCCGTGGCAATTCCCAGCTGCTGGAGAGGTCTCACCACCAGCTCTGCTGCCTCCTGCCAGCCCTGCCTCTTCATACAATCATAGAATCATGGAGTGGTTTGGGTGGGAAAGGACTTTAAAGACCCCTAAGTGCCACCCCCTGCCCTGGGCAGGGACACCTCCCACCACACCAGGTTGCTCCAAGCCCCCTCCAACCTGCCCTTCAACCCCTCCAGGGATGGGGCAGCCACAGCTTCTCGGGCCAACCTGGGCCAGGCTCTCACCACCCTCCCACCAAACAAGTTCTTCCCCACAGCTCAGCTCCATCTCCCCTCTTGCAGTCTGAAGCCACCACCCCATGTCCTATCACTCCATGCCCTTGTAAAAAGTCCCTCCCCACCTTTCAAAGTCCTTCTCCAGCTATTCCTGTCCATCAAGCCCCACCTTCCCACCTGCACCTCTCTCCACCATTCCCACAGGATGCAGCCCAGATCCTGCAGGGAAAGAAACGGTGTCACCGACCCATGCTGTAGGTGACCTCAGGATCACTTATGGGGCTGTCCTCCCTGTCTCCTCCAGTAGCTCCCATTGCACCAGCTCCTCCTTCCCCATCTGTAACCAGTTCCTGCTCCTCAGGAGCCCCTGGAGCCACTCAGCATCCTTAAGCTGGGCCCATCCACTGCTCTTTGGAGACCTGGGTGCACCCCGTTGGCTAATGCCACCCACATCGGGGCTCCCAGGGGACCAGCATCTGGCCCTGAAGTGCTGCTGGGCATCTCGCTCTGCCTGGGCCAGGAGCCCCTGGTTGCCCCCGTGGCAATTCCCAGCTGCTGGAGAGGTCTCACCACCAGCTCTGCTGCCTCCTGCCAGCCCTGCCTCTTCATACAATCATAGAATCATGGAGTGGTTTGGGTGGGAAAGGACTTTAAAGACCCCTAAGTGCCACCCCCTGCCCTGGGCAGGGACACCTCCCACCACACCAGGTTGCTCCAAGCCCCCTCCAACCTGCCCTTGAACCCCTCCAGGGATGGGGCAGCCACAGCTTCTCGGGCCAACCTGGGCCAGGCTCTCACCACCCTCCCACCAAACAAGTTCTTCCCCACAGCTCAGCTCCATCTCCCCTCTTGCAGTCTGAAGCCACCACCCCATGTCCTATCACTCCATGCCCTTGTAAAAAGTCCCTCCCCACCTTTCAAAGTCCTTCTCCAGCTATTCCTGTCCATCAAGCCCCACCTTCCCACCTGCACCTCTCTCCACCATTCCCACAGGATGCAGCCCAGATCCTGCAGGGAAAGAACTTCTCTGAAAGAGCTGGATTTTGGGGCGGGGGGGAGGAAAAACCCCCCCCACCAAAGAACCATAACTTTTGCTTTCCACCCTCCTTCCCCCTGGGCTGGAGAAGGAAGGTGGTGGAGATGAGGGGCTGCTCCAGCCTCCCAGTACCATCACGTGCTGGCGAGCAGCATCTCTGGCCTCTCGCCCGCTGCCTGGAGGAGGAGAGGCGGGGGGTGGGGGGGGGAATTTTGGGGAGGGCTCCTTGTCATCTGGTTCCCATCAGCGGGAACAGGCTGCAGGCAGCTTTCCTCCATCTGACACAGCTGCGGCTGCCCAGGGGACCCATCTCGCCTTCCCAGAGCCTCCAAGTTAAAGGGCAAGAATTTCCTGCACTTTTTTTTTTTTTTTAATTTTATTATTTTATTTTATAAGAAATCTCTCTCTCTCTGTGTTGTTTGTTGTTCTGACACGGAGACGAAAGAGGAAGGATGCATGGAAGGGGCTGGAGATCACCCGGAGCATCGCAGCCCCCAGGAGCCTTTTTTTTTCCCCTTGTCCCTTCCCTCCACAGCCCCGGGGCAAAGGCAAAACCAAACCTGTGACACCCCCCACCACAAACACACTCGGGATGGTGTTTCCGAGGAGAAAACACCTCCCACCAGACCAGGAATGATGCTGGAGCCCAGGCAGGGGATGATGGAGGCGGTGGGATGCGGGGCAGGGGCAGCCCAGGCTCTCCAGGCACAGGGGGGAAAGCCAAGCCCTGACACAGATAATTATCGAGCTCGTTATTTTTATATGGAAATAGGGGTGGTTTTGAAGAACAGGCTGTTTATTTCCACCCTCCTTCCCCCTGGGCTGGAGAAGGAAGGTGGTGGAGATGAGGGGCTGCTCCAGCCTCCCAGTACCATCACGTGCTGGCGAGCAGCATCTCTGGCCTCTCGCCCGCTGCCTGGAGGAGGAGAGGAGGGGGGTGGGGGGGGGAATTTTGGGGAGGGCTCCTTGTCATCTGGTTCCCATCAGCGGGAACAGGCTGCAGGCAGCTTTCCTCCATCTGACACAGCTGCGGCTGCCCAGGGGACCCATCTCGCCTTCCCAGAGCCTCCAAGTTAAAGGGCAAGAATTTCCTGCACTTTTTTTTTTTTTTTAATTTTATTATTTTATTTTATAAGAAATCTCTCTCTCTCTGTGTTGTTTGTTGTTCTGACACGGAGACGAAAGAGGAAGGATGCATGGAAGGGGCTGGAGATCACCCGGAGCATCGCAGCCCCCAGGAGCCTTTTTTTTTCCCCTTGTCCCTTCCCTCCACAGCCCCGGGGCAAAGGCAAAACCAAACCTGTGACACCCCCCACCACAAACACACTCGGGATGGTGTTTCCGAGGAGAAAACACCTCCCACCAGACCAGGAATGATGCTGGAGCCCAGGCAGGGGATGATGGAGGCGGTGGGATGCGGGGCAGGGGCAGCCCAGGCTCTCCAGGCACAGGGGGGAAAGCCAAGCCCTGACACAGATAATTATCGAGCTCGTTATTTTTATATGGAAATAGGGGTGGTTTTGAAGAACAGGCTGTTTACCCAGCTGGGCTGAACCCCCCCCCCCCCCCCCCCCCCCCCATGGATACAGGGTTTGGTTGAGGAAATCTGAGGAGGTACCGGCTGGGGGTGGGAAGGGGCGATGCTCCGTGGGGGCTGCAGGGAAACACCTCCCTGGCCCCTCCAAAATGAAGCCCTTTTAGCCCTAAATAGTGACTTTTTAGCCCCCAGATTCAGGGTTTGTTTTCCTTTATCCCCGACAGACAGGACTCGGCTGCTTGGGGTGGGGGGTGGCAGAGGGGGTGGGATGGTTCGAGGGATCCCCCACCCCCCAGCCCTCCCTCTTCCTCCTGCTACGGGACATGCACCCCAGGAGGGGTTTCTGGGGGGGTTCCCTATCCTCTCACACCCCGAGAAGGATTCCAGGAGAAACTGGGAGGGTGAGAAGGTGGGTCCCACCCCCAGCAGTCAGGAGAGGGGCTACCGACTCATTTGCTGCTTCGTGCCTCAGTTTCCCCAAACTGCTGAAGCCCCCCAAGAGCTACAGACACACGGTGTTACCCAAGAGTGGGATATCTAGAAAAAAATATCTGATTTTTAGCAAGATTTATGCCCTCTGCTCGTTCTTTTCCCAGGTGACCGAGGCCCGAAGGGAGAGAAGGGGGACCGAGGTGGAAGCACAGGTAAGGGCTCACTCACGGTTGTCTCCCCGGTGCTCCGGGCAGGGTTGGGGTGGTCTTTGGGGGGTCAGGAGCCTGTGGGATGAACGTCTGGTCAAGGAGGAGGCGGAGAAGTGGGGAGGGATGTCGGCAGCCTGCAAGGACCAAGGATGTTTCCAGGAAAGTGGTTGAGATGTTAAGGCAGAGCCAAGCAGGGGGGGTTCCTCTGCAGCCCTCGGTGTGCCCAGACCCCACTGGGCTGATGGGGCTGGGGTATGGAATCACAGACTGGTTTGGGGGGGAAGGGACCTTAAAGCCCCCCCAGTGCCACCCCCTGCCCTGGGCAGGGACACCTCCCACCACACCAGGTTGCTCCAAGCCCCCTCCAACCTGCCCTTGAACCCCTCCAGGGATGGGGCAGCCACAGCTTCTCGGGCCAACCTGGGCCAGGCTCTCACCACCCTCCCACCAAACAAGTTCTTCCCCACAGCTCAGCTCCATCTCCCCTCTTGCAGTGTCCAACCCTTCCCCCTCCTCCTAGGGCTCCCCTCCCTCATCCAGAGTCCCTCCCCAGCTTTCCTGGAGCCCCCCTTCTTGAGGGACTGGAAGGGGCTCCAAGGTCTCCCCGGAGCCTTCTCTTCTCCAGGCTGACCCCCCCAACTCTCTCAGCCCCCCCTCCCAGCAGAGGGGCTCCAGCCCTCCCAGCATCTCCGGGGCCTCCTCTGGCCCCGCTCCAGCAGCTCCATGTCCTTCTGCTGTTGGTGGCCCCAGAGCTGGAGGCAGCACTGGGGGGGTCTCCCCAGAGCGGAGCAGAGGGGCAGAATCCCCCCCCTGGCCCTGCTGGCCACGCTGCTGGGGATGCAGCCCAGGGGACTTACTGGGCCACCAGCCACCACAACACCCAAACAGTGCCACCAGGAGCAGGGGTGCAGCAGGGTCCCTTGCTGGGCCACCAGCCACCACAACACCCAAATGGTGCCACCAGGAGCAGGGGTGCAGCAGGGTCAGATGGGGTGCAGCAGCAGGGATGGCTGGGGAGCACCCCAGTGGGAAGCACCAGCCCCCCCAGTAAGGACCAAGGACCCCAGCCCCCTCCAGCCACTGCCTGGTGGGCGAGCAGAGCTGGTTCCCATCCACAAAGTCCAAAAAGGGGGTGTATCACTGTCTGATTTTCTGGGATAATCGTACCCCACATCTCCCCCCTCCTGGAAATTCACATTTCCATCCCTATATCCAAACCAGAGGGACCCAAGCGGAGCAGGGACAGCAGGAGAAGGTGGTGGGAAGCCCAGGGAACGGGGGGCAGATGGTCTCCATTACTGGGGAGGAGAGGGGAGATGATATCTCAGCCCAGCTGCAAAGAATCAGGTCCTTGTTTTCTCGGCCACCGGGAGTTATTTCCCCTTTTGGGCTTTTCCTTTCTTCTTGTGCTGGTGTCGGGGGCTGGAGAGGGAGGAGGTCGAGGCCTTCGGAAGTAATTTCTGCAGCGAAAACAAAGGCACAGGATGAGGAAGAAATGATGCTTTGGGGGGTTTTTTGGGTACGTTGGAGAGAGAAGGGGGCCAGGGAGCTGCCCCGAGACAGACGGGGCAGGGGGTGGCTGCAGGCAGAGAGCACGGCTGGGGATGCTCCTGTCCCTCTGGAGCTCCTCATCCACCTTCTGCAGCACAACCAGGTGGACAACAACCAGCTTTGGTCCCTCTGTATGTCCCCCTGGTTCCACCAGCTCCTCGGGGCCAGGACTCCAGCTCAGCCCCAACTCCAGCTGCAGCTTTTCTGGAGTCTCCAGGGCTGGTGGACACCAAAAGGGCCCTGGGCTGGGTTGTGGGGTCATGGCAGGCAGCTGGGACTGTTTTGGGAGGAGACTTCTGGGTTTTATTAGCTTTTATGAGCTCTCTAAGTGATGTTTGTCAGAGGGTAAGTGGCCAGGACTCACGTGGCTGAGCTCTGGGGCTTTATTAGCAGCCCTCACCCTGCTGATTAATGGGAACAGCCCGCGGAGCCTGGCTCCCTGCCCTGGTTCCACATCTCGTCCCATCCCTTGGAGAAGCGGCCGTTGTCCTCCAGCACGCACAGGCTCTGATGAGTGTCCAGCAGAGAGTCGGGGTGAGGATGGACTTCCAAGGGGAGGAGTGAGGATTTTTGGGATGAGCAGCCGGCTTGGGATGGAGACACGGAGCTGGTCCTGGACGAGGATGAGCAACCAGATGGTGTTGGATAGAGGGAGCTGGTCCTGGACTGTCAGTCACCTCCCCAGTTCTCCAGGCACCAGGGAGCGTGAGGAGCGTTGGAGGAAGAGCTGGATGGTTTCATGGAGGGGATTACACCTGCCAGGGGGGTTCCATGCCCCCATTTAGCTGCTGCTTTCCCATGTCACAGATACTAGGTGACAGCACCCAGGAAAGGCCCCCCCTGCCCCAGGATGCTCCAGGGTGCAAGAGGGACGGTGGTCCTAAAGCCACAGGGTTCTCCGGTGCTGGGAGAGCAGGAAGGCAAGGGGAACACCGAGGTGGCCCAGTGCTGGTGGCCGGGGTCATGTAGAGCTGGGAAGGTGACACTACGTGGCTTGTCACCTCCACATGAGCAGTGGAGAGGAGCTGGATGCTGGGTTTCTCTGGCCAGGAGCCTGGGTTTCCCTGGCTCCATCCCACCTCCTTTTTGCTCACCTGGAGCAGAGATGTTGGGCTGGTTCCCAAGCAGAGGACACTGGCGTTGGACACAGCAGGAGCAGCTCCAGGCAGTGTCCCCAGCTCCAGTCCCATATGTTCAACCTGGAACTGAGTCCTTCACGCAGCCCTGGGATGACACCAGCCCTGGGATGAGCCAGGGCAGCTGCCTCGGTGCAGGAGGAGACATCCCATCCCAGAGAGCAACCAGGGTTCATTAATTCAGGGGTGCAGAAGACAGCCGGCAGCACCCCAAAGCAGCCCCTCTGATGAGATGTGATGCCACCCCTCTGTGTCCACAGCAAGGGCTGTGCAAAAACATCAGCGAGATGGTTCAGGGACAGCACGAGATGTTTCCTGGCTCCTCCATGAGCCCCATCCTCTGCCCGGATCCAGGAAAACAAGCGCAGGGTTTTCCAGGCGCCTTCTTCAGCCTGACCCCGAGCGGGTCCTGGAAGTGGGAGATCGGCCGGTGCTGAGGCCAAGCAAGGACTGTGTTTTCTGGAGGTCATCAGGAGAGGTGGCCCTGTTCCCGTTGGGAAGGAGCCAGGGAAAACCCAGAGCCTGAAACATGAAAAAATGACCAAGTTTTGGGCAGGTCCCAGGCAGCTGGTGGTGCCAAAACCTGCTGTATCGCTGTGCAGCAGAACCCAAAGGCTGCTCCGGTCTCTAAATGTCCCATTAACCCTGTCCCTCCCAGGCTGGGACCCTGCTTCCCCCACCTTGGCCAACCTCATGGTCACCAGCCTGGTTGGCCAAGGTGCCTGAAGAGACCTCAGCTGAGCACAGGTGCCCATGACATCCCACCACCGCAAAGTCAATGTAGATGTCGGACCAACATTGGATTTTACGGACTCATGGAACAGTTTGGGTGGGAAGGGATCTTAAAGCCCCCCCAGTGCCACCCCCTGCCCTGGGCAGGGACACCTCCCACCAGACCAGGTTGCTCCAAGCCCCCTCCAACCTGCCCTTCAACCCCTCCAGGGATGGGGCAGCCACAGCTTCTCTGGGATTCTACTCAGCTCTTTGCAGCTTCTTCTGCAATGGTCACGTCGTGGCATGGAGACCTTTGGGGTTCATCACTTGAGAAGGTGCCATGGCCCATGGATGGGCAAAATCACAGCAGATGAGAAGGTTTTGTTCCCTTTTGCATGGAGGAGACTTTGGTGGTGGCTGTGACTGTGGTGGGTTTGGTGGCGTGGAAGTAGAATGCAGCTCCTCAACCCCTCCTTCACTGGGGACTAGCCTTGGGCACAGAGAGTGAGCTGGAAAGTTGATGGTCATCAAGGAGGAGGCTTCGGTCTGCCTGGAAATGCTTCACACAGCAACCCAAACCCCATCTGTCTTCACATCTGAGAAGTCGTGTCATCGAGCATTTCCACTGGGAATGTGTGTTTTGACGGGGGGGGGGGGAACCCACCCCACCTTGGCTTTGAGAAAATGGTTTTGAATTAAAAGTCCCCGAGGAACTGCAACACAATCTTGTCTGGGGGAGCCCAGCTCCACCCGTGGCTGCTGTCCCAGCCCGGGGTGAGTCACGGGGCCAGCCCAGCTGCATGACAGCCCCGGGGGAGGCCATGGAGATGCTGGGAGGGCTGGAGCCCCTCTGCTGGGAGGGGGGGCTGAGAGAGTTGGGGGGGGTCAGCCTGGAGAAGAGAAGGCTCCGGGGAGACCTTGGAGCCCCTGCCAGTCCCTCAAGAAGGGGGGCTCCAGGAAAGCTGGGGAGGGACTCTGGATGAGGGAGGGGAGCCCTAGGAGGAGGGGGAAGGGTTGGACACTGCAAGAGGGGAGATGGAGCTGAGCTGTGGGGAAGAACTTGTTTGGTGGGAGGGTGGTGAGAGCCTGGCCCAGGTTGGCCCGAGAAGCTGTGGCTGCCCCATCCCTGGAGGGGTTCAAGGCCAGGTTGGAGGGGGCTTGGAGCAAGCATGAAGTCAGGGCCCACCTGGGGAACGTGGACTTGGGTCCTGTCTCCAGGCTGGAAAAGCCTCCCAATCTCCTGAGATTCCCTTTCTAATCCCCTTTTGGAAACCCTTAGTGCCCTGGTTTTGCTGGGCATCTTCCTCCTCCTGTGTTTTCACTCAGATCTTCTCATCCCAAGCCTGAGCTGTCTCTGGTCTCACCTTGATGGCTTCAGGGCCAATCCTTGCTTGGTTCCTGCCCTCCCTCGAGCACTTTTGGGCTGCAAACAGATTTCCCATCTTGGCATGACCATTGGAAGGGTCAGTTTCCTCCAACAAAACCCTGGGTTTGATGGGACCCCTCCAGCTCCATATCCAATGGTGGTGAGATGTCCTCAGGTCAACTGGAGGTGCATCAGCCAGTGCTTTCTGCAGCTGTGGGCACCTCGAGGAGGGCAAGGGGCCGCACGTGGAGATGCCACTGTGGCTCCTCTGACATCCCTGTCTCTTCCCAGCAGCAGCCACCGAGGAGGGGATGATACGGCTGGTGAACGGCTCCGGCTCCCACGAGGGCCGGGTGGAGGTCTTCTACGACCGGCGGTGGGGCACGGTGTGCGACGACGGCTGGGACAAGAAGGATGGAGACGTGGTGTGCCGGATGCTGGGCTTCCGAGGCGCCGAGGAGGTGTATCGCATGGCCCGCTTCGGCCAAGGTAAGACCCTTCCACCTCTAACCCCACCTCATCCAACAGCAACACCTTGGGCCAACCCATAAATAGACCAGAGACCCCCCCAAAAAAGACCCTGGAGGCTTCCAGCACGCCCCCCATGAGCCAACAAGGGGCTGTGGTGGCCTGAGAAGCTTCTTTCTGGTGGAGCACTGGTTTATTCAGCAGGGCCAGCCCTGGGTGTGGCTTGAGGGACCACAAGCACGTGGCTGGCGGTGGCCCAGGTGGCTCCATCCTCTGCTGCGGGTCCCTGGCTGCTGACTCAGCACCGGGGAACTGACCCCTGGGCTTGTTGTTTTTGAACGTAAGCTTTGGGTTTTTTTCAGCTGGATGTGACTTCTTGAGATCTTTTTTCTTTTTAGAATAACAAAACAAAAGAAAAAGGAAAAAAACCCCAAAAAACAAAAGGAAAAGCTTTTACAAACATTGGGGAAATGTCAGGGACACTTTGGTGGGTGGAGGGGTGGCCTTTGGCCCCAAACTGTTGGGTCAGGGTGCTGCTGCCCAGACCAGCTCCCTCTCCACGCAGGCTTTTTAAATCCTTGAGTTGCCTCCAAGTCCTCTGGGCTGCCAAGGAGATGCTGGATCCCAAAAGCAGGTGCCCACCACGGCCATCATCTACCCATGAACGTGCCAGTTGGCCAGACCTTCTCTGTGAGCACCCCTCCAAGAGCTGGTGTCCCTCATACCAGCCTCGGGAGACCTCAGAGCTCATTTCACCACCAGTGATCTGGCTGCCCACCCCTGGGTTCCTTTGCCCTGTCTCCCACCCTGGTGTTCTACCACCCCCCAAAGCTGGTAGAGCCACTTGGGATCACCTGGAGCCTGCTTTAGGGGGATAGACTTGCCTTGGGGTGTCCCAGCTGGGAAGAGGTGCTTCTCCTCCTCCTGTGACCCCCTCAGTATGGCAATGAAAGCCTCCAAATGCCCCAGCCCAGCAGATGCAGAGTCACAGCCCCAAAGGTTCTACCACATCATGGTGCCACCTTTGGTCATCCTTGATGGGCCAGGAGAACCCCACTGATCCCCATAGAATGTGGTACATCCAGTGCCTTGCCACGGCCACAACCCCTCATGTGCTGGTGGCTGGTGTCTCTTCTGGGGGTGTTTCCTCCAGAAAAGGGATTGTGCATCCCCAGGGGCTTGGTAGCCCCCAAAATCTGGGGCTGCCCCATGGCCACGTGCCAGATGGACTATGCTGCACCCAATGCCTGAGTGGGAGACCTGGTGTCTGTGTTTCCATGGGGGGGAGATGGGGAGAATCATCAAATCACAGAGTGGTTTGGGTGGGAAGGGACCTTAAAGACCATCCAGTGCCACCCCCTGCCCTGGGCAGGGACACCTCCCACCAGCCCAGGTTGCTCCAAGCCTCCTCCAACCTGCCTTTGAACCCCTCCAGGGATGGGGCACCCACAGCTTCTCTGGGTAGTTGTGGGTCACCCACACCCACGTTACAAATAATTGCAGGAAAATTTCACAAAACCACTGGCTTTTTGCAGCGTTCTTGGATCCAGCCATCCCTGGAGCTGGTCTTGCTCGAGTCCTTCATCTCCAAGGGGCCACGCTGGGAGGGTCTCAAAGCGGGGCTATAGGATGTTGAGTTGTCCAAGGGCGTCCTTCATCCTCCACGGACACCTCGAAGCTTCCGAGAAGCCCAAATCCTTATTTCTAGAGGTTGAGTTTGGTGGGTGCTGGGGTGGGGGTCGCTTACTGGGTCCCTGGTTTTTTTTTTGCAGGCACTGGGAGGATCTGGATGGACGACGTCTCCTGCAAGGGGACAGAGGACACGCTGCTGCACTGCAGCTTCTCCAGCTGGGGCAAGACCAACTGCGGCCACGCCGAGGACGCCGGCGTGAAATGCCTGACGCCGTGATGGGGGGGGGGGACACAC
>NW_015093088.1:61979-81281 GCF_001431845.1 Calidris pugnax
TTTCCCAATCTGGGACACCCCTACCCTCATATTTGGCACCCAAGTGTCCTCTTCTGCCCACCCCCCCAGCCCACAAGAAGTGGCACCCAGGGTCCTCTCCTGCTCCCCTAACTGGGAACCCCCTCATCACCCCAGGACCTCAGAGTCCTCTTCTGCCCCCCCTTCCCAACCTGGGACACCCCTACCCCCATATTTGGCACCTGGGAGTCCTCTCCTGCTCCCCCAACTGGGATCCCCCTCGTCACCCCAGAGATGGGACCCTGCTAATTTATTGTGATTTATGTCCTTTAATATATTTTGGTGGTACCTGCAGCGCCCCTGCGCGGGGTAGGGCTGGAGCTTCCTGCTCCGAGGCCCTCCGGAGCGGTCCCTCCCGGTAATTTCGGGGGTGAAGGTGTAATAAAGTCTAAAATATAATAATAAAAATGTAGTAATAAAGTCTCTCCTCCGCTGTAGGGTTTGCAGCCATGGAAGCCTTCAAGTCTCCAAAAAGACCGGCCCCCAGGGAGAAACCTGGTGAGTGGAGTTCAGGCCTCAGCCCTAAATATTAAATAAATTAAATAAAGGGAAGGAAAAAAGAGGGAAAGCTTTGCTGGGGGCAGAGTGGGGGGCGATGGGTGTTCGGGGTTCCACCCTCCTGAGGGAGCTCAGCACCCCGGCAGGATGGGGGGTCAGAAGCTGAAAGGTAAAAGTGAGAAAACTCCTGAATTGATACAAAACGGGTTTGAGGTGTGAGGAAAAGCTGCCCCCACAAACCCAAACCACTCGGGAATTCACTCCCTGCTTCCCATCAGCAGGTGTCGTCTTTGCCACATGCAGTCGTGAAGCGTGATGGATTTTTGGGGGGGTTGGGCTAGATGACCTGTAAGGGACCCTTCCAACCTAAAATATCCCCTTCCTTTCCCCATTCCCCTTCCCTTTTCTTTTCCATCCCCTTCCCCTTCTCCATCCCCATCTCCATCCCTTTCCCTTCCCCATCCCTTTCCCTTCCTGTCCCTTTCTTTTCCCCATCCCTTTCCCTTCCCTGTCCCTTTCTTTTCCCCATCCCATCCCATTCCCTTCCCATCCCCTTCCCCATCCCCTTCCCTTCCCCATCCCCAGTAGCAGTGACTTGGGAACACAAACGCTGTCACTCCCAACATCCCCCCCTTCCTCCTCCTCCTCCTCCCCCGTTTTATTGCTGAGCAGGACATCAAATGGCCTGGGATGTCCCTTGGGCCAGTTGTCCCTTCTGTGTCCCCTCCCAGCTCCTTGCTGGGGAGAAGCAGGAAAGGCCCGTGTCCCTCAGCACCACGTCTGCCCGGCTTTGAAATCCCTCCAGGGATGGGGACTCCACCACTGCCCTGGGCAGCCTCTGCCAAGGCTTCACAACCCTTTCCATGGAGAAATTTTCCCCAATCTCCATCCTAAACCTCCCCTGGGGCAACTTGAGGCCATTTCCTCTTGAAAAAAGGAATGGGAAACTGGGTGAGAAACCTAAGGAGGGTGGTGGTGACAGCTTGGTGGGACTGGCTTTAGAATTTGGTAGGATACTGGGGGGAAGAAGGGCTGTGGAAAGGAGCTTGTCTAAAAATCTGAACTGGGTTTCTACGGGGTAGAGCCACAAAATGTGATTTGTGATCAGAGCATCAAAGCTCCTGGGGAAAAGCTGTTGCCGTGGAGTCATTCTTGGCTTTCTCTCTTCCTTTCAGAGGGGGGACCAGTTTCTGTCACCATCCCAGCCTCTCCCTTCATGCAGAAGCTGGGGTACGGCACCGGGGTCAACGTCTACCTGATGAAAAGGTACGTGTGGGGCTGGGGAATGGGGCTTGGTGTCTTTTTTTCCCCTGGGGAGGGACAATATTTGAGCTCTGAGCATGAAAACGCTGCCGTCACCCACCGTCAGGTGCTGCCTGAGCCCCTTCAGCTGGGCAGGGAGGGGAGGAAAGAGGGGAATTTCCATTTCCAGGGCTTTTTAAAGCTTCACAATCTGTGCCATAAGTTGTTGGTGCCCCTGTTCACCTCCCCAATCTAATCACAATATTTCTAACTGCTGTCCGGCAATTATCTCGCTGATTATTAGAATCCCAATTAGGAGCACCCTGAGGCCAGGCTGTTTGATTTCCCCCTCCGTGTAGGGTTAATCCCACTTTTTTTTTCCCCATTATCTTTCTGTCTGGACAGAATAACTCTCTGAAAACCAGTTTAATGTCGCCCAGGAATGATTATACCCCAAATATTAACAAAATAACGGTGCAGATCGACCCGACTCTTCCCTTAACCCAGGCATTTGATTTCCCCACGATGCTGTACCCTATATATAACAATAATCCCTTTACTGAGGCTTTTCATCTGCAAAAACATCTTTAATTCCAAGGATCCTTCATGGGGCCATCCCCTCAGTGCTGCTGAGTTCTTCTTGCACAATTTATTGCTTGTTGGTTGGGTTTTTTTGCTAGATTTGCTGCAATATCTATTTTCCTCCAATTTTTGAGTGTCGTGGCCAAGGGTGTCCCCTTCTCTAGACCATTCCCTGTATCTTTATGCCAAATTTTAGCTCCTGGTGCTGATCAGGCCAGAAGGACCCATCCCAGCGCCGCCGAGGTGGGACTTGAGCCCTCTTGGACTCAGAATAATTAGAATTTAATAGAATTTTAATGCTTGTCTCCCTTTGTTAAAGGAGGAGCTGCTGCCGGAGCCTTCACACACACACACTCACTCCCGGGCTCTTCCTCCTCCTTCAGGCTCGACTTTTCCGCATCGGATTTCCTAAAATAATTAAATTTAATTAGAAGGGACAGCCCGAGCTGGGTCCCTCCAAAAAGAGGGGACCCCAAACAAAGAAATCCCCAGGTAATTACACCCTTGTGCTTTCCAAATGCACATATTTTAGTCCAACAGTGATTTTTGGTCCGGGGTTTTTTAAGGTCTTCTCAGATTCTTTTTCGTTTGCCCAAGTGTTGTTTTTTTTTCCTGGTTGATTTGCAGTTTCAGCCAAGGGTTGGAGCCTCCGTATCTCCCGGTTTACATTCCTTCTGCACCTGCCCTTGTTGGCAAGAACGTGGGGAAACCCAAGAGTCCCAGATTCGGGAGAAACACGCCCAAAACATCCAGCACCTTCCCCTGCTAAAAAACTAAACAACAGCCTAGAATCTGCGGGGAAAATTGTGAATAAGAACAAGTTTCAGCAAATCCAGCTGCTCCAGCACAAATCACACCAAATTATAAGCCTAAAGAGTTTATTCTACTTAAAACTTCCTCATTTCTGCTAAACAATTCATCTCCCCCAGTGCCCACCTCCAGATTTCCTGGATGAACTCACCCCGTGCCGGGGGTTGGATGGTTGGGGGTGAGAGGGTCCGAGGTCCAGCCGTGGTTGCCCAGAGTCCCAGCTGGGTGGCCAGATTCTTACAGTGGAATTTCTATAATAATCAGCTTTTTCCTGGACCTGGAATTCAGGGATTTGGGCTCCGTTCCTGGCTCCTGCTGCTTCCTTTCCCCAACCCTCGGCTCCTCCACCTGAAATTCAGAATTGATTCTAAATCCCCTTTTCTAAAATGCTTGAAAACTGGATGGAGGAGCGCCGTGTGGAGGCAAAATGTTCTCCATCGGTGCACGTGAGCTGATTTTCCTTTATTTTAGCCTTATTCTTTATTAATTTCTCAAAATAAAGGCAGGCACTCTCCAGAATAGGTCCTGGGGGACCCCTGTGAGCTGTCACCAGGGTGTGGATTGAGAGATGTGTGGGTTTTTTTCCCCCCTGCAGATCTCCCAGGGGTTTGTCTCGCTCCCCGTGGGCCGTGAAGAAAGTCAATTCCCAATGCAACAAGAGCCAGCAAAGCATCTACCAGCAGAGACTGAACGAAGAAGCCAAGATCTTGAAAAACCTCCAGCATCCCAACATCGTGGGTGAGTTTCCGGCATCATCCCTGTCACAAACTGCAGATGGAGATGGTGGAACCAGATCTGGAGCCAGGGGAGGTGACACGAGGTTGTCACAGGGTTTCTCTGCCCTCTCTGGGTTCCAGATCTCCCTGTCTGGCTCTTGGAAGATACACACAGTGTGGTTGCCATGACCTTTGGTGTTTGGCTGCTGGGTCTTCAGTTTGGTCCACCATGGACCTTGATAAATTAACTTAGTCTTGACCTGTGTGATGGGGGCTTGGGAGAGCTCCTGGTGAGGGAATCATAGAATTGTCCAGGTTGGGAAGGACCTTTCAGATGATGGACTCGAACCATCAACCCACCACTGACAAACCCACCACTGACCCATGTCCCTCAGCACCACGTCTGCCCGGCTTTGAGATCCCTCCAGGGATGGGGACTCCACCACTGCCCTGGGCAGCCTCTGCCAAGGCTTCACAGCCCTTTCCATGGAGAAATTTCTCCCAATCTCCATCCTAAACCTCCCCTGGTGACACTCGAGGCCGTTTCCTCTTGTCCCATCACCTGCTCCTTGGGAGAAGAGCCCGACCCCCCCTGGCTACACCCTCCTTTCAGGGAGCTGGAGAGAGTGAGAAGGTCTCCCCTCAGCCTCCTTTTCTCCAGGCTGAACACCCCCAGCTCCTCAGAGGTTCTCCAGACCCTTCTCCTTGGTCTCCAGACCCCTCACCAGCTCCGTTGCTCTTCTCTGGACACGCTCCAGCACCTCCAACCCTCTTATTGTGAGAGGCCCAAAACTGGACACAGCCCTCGAGGTGGGGCCTCACCAGTGCCCAGTCCAGGGTGATGGTCACTGCCCCAGTCCTGCTGGCCACACTATGGCTGATACAGGCCAGGATGCTGGTGGCATCTGCAGGAGCAGGTGGACCTGTGCCAGGATTAAGGCGATGGGTTTTACCCCAAAATTTGCCTTGTGGCTGCAGCCCCTTGGTGCTTTGTTGCCCGTTCAGGCTGTTGCAGTCACCAAGTGGTGATTATCTGAGTGAGTCACCCCCTTTTTGGTGGGACTCCCAGCCCGGTGACACACCTTTGTGAGTGACAATCGAGGCTCTGTCACACTCTTGGCTCTCAGTGGTAGGAATATTTGGAGAAACTGCTTCAGTCTGTGTTTAATTTCTGCTCTTATCTTGTCTAAATTCCTTCCCGCCGGCCAGAACAGCAGCTTTGTTTGAGTTTCCTTTTATTTGTGTTTTAAACCATCCCCCTGTGGGCGCTGGGACCAGAAACTCTGCGTGCAAAGAATGTTGTATCCCCAAAACCGGCATCTCTTGCTTCAGGCAGGGCTTGAAGAGAGTCTTGACCTTTCACGCTGCAAACATTTCACAGCTTTTTTTTTTTGGTAAAAGGTGCTGTAAATCATTTACTGGGTAAGATTCTCGCTCTGCCGTTATGCAAGATTTTGCCCTTTCTGACTCCACCTGGAAAGTGTTCCTTGCAGACAGGAGAGGAACGTGGAGGAAGATCAAGTGATGGTTTATGTGTGTGTTGGTCTTAACCTTCTGCAGTGACCCTTGTGAGACGAGGGCTTGGCTTTCCCAAACAACCCCTGCCCTTTTCTGGCTTCTGCGGCTCCTTATCTTTGCAACCAGGGGATGGAGGGATGGAGAGCAGCCCTGAGGAGAAGAACTTGGAGGTTCTGGGGGGCAAAAAGCTGGCCATGGGCTGGCAACGTGGGCTGGCAGCCCAGCAAGCCCCCTGGGCTGCATCCCCAGCAGGGCCAGGGGGGGATTCTGCCCCTCTGCTCCACTCTGGGGAGACCCCCCCCAGTGCTGCCTCCAGCTCTGGGGCCACCAACAGCAGAAGGACATGGAGCTGTTGGATGGGGCCAGAGGAGGCCCCGGAGATGCTGGGAGGGCTGGAGCCCCTCTGCTGGGAGGGGGGGCTGAGAGAGTTGGGGGGGTTCAGCCTGGAGAAGAGAAGGCTCCGGGGAGACCTTGGAGCCCCTGCCAGTCCCTCAAGAAGGGGGGCTCCAGGAAAGCTGGGGAGGGACTCTGGATGAGGGAGGGGAGCCCCAGGAGGAGGGGGAAGGGTTGGACCCTGCAAGAGGGGAGATGGAGCTGAGCTGTGGGGAAGAACTTGTTTGGTGGGAGGGTGGTGAGAGCCTGGCCCAGGTTGGCCCGAGAAGCTGTGGCTGCCCCATCCCTGGAGGGGTTGAAGCAGGTGGCACTGGGTGGGTTTTAAGGTCCCTTCCCACCCAAACCACTAAATGATTCTGTCTTGGTCCTGCAGATCTGCTCCCCTCCCTCCTTTTTCCTGGTTCTGTCCTGTGAAGATCAGGAGAAACCTCCCAGCTTCTCCCTGCCCCAGCACAGGCTCCAACCTGACCTGAGGGCAAAGGTATGGGGGGGTCTTTGAGCTCCCTGGGGGCTGGAGCTCCTTTCCCTCAACAAGGTTTGTGGCTCAGGACCACCTAAGTCTCCATGGACATCCCAGTGGCTTCAACTCACCACATAAAGCCATGATCCGGGTTCCTGGAGATGTGGATTTGGTTGGAGCCACCAGGGAAAGTCCTCAGAGGGGAGCCCCAGAAGTTCTGGCTCCATCAGGCACGTTGGACGTGGTGGTGTCTCCTTTACCTCTAACAAACCCCTCTCTTTGGGCAGGTTACCGGGCCTTTACCGAGGCCAACGACGGGAGCATGTGCCTGGCCATGGAGTACGGAGGAGAAAAATCCCTCTGTTACTTACTGGAAGAGAGACAGGAAAAAAAGTTGGGCCCTTTCCCCGCCGCCACCATCTTCAAAGTGGCCTTGAGCATGGCCAGGGGGCTGAAGGTACGTCCCACCTCCACCGTAGCCCTTCGGGGTGGACTCGTAGCCACCAGTGACCCTGGAAAAAACAAATGAAGGTGGTGTTTGAGGAGGCCAGGAGCCATGGGGAGAAGATGCTGCGGGGTATCCGGGCATTGTACAGATTTGGGTGAAAATAGCCCTAAAATTGGAGGTTGAAGTAAGATAAAAAGGGATGCAACGGGTTTTGTCGGGTGTTCTGCCACCCTCCCCTGGGGCTACCTGCTGTCCCTGCTCACTAGCCAGCCAGGCTGGCCCCTGGCACCCTTGGCAGTGACTCCTCTCACCGTGCTGAGCTTGAATTTAGGGAAAAAGGGAGGAAAATGGAGACTCTGTCTAAACCCCAGCCCTGTTTCTGAGCCTTGGCACAGGGCATGGGCTGCCCCAGCCGAGGAGATGCCGCTCTGAGGACAATGTGGTGGCTGTGTCCTTGGCCATCAGCCACCTCCCACCCACCTCCCGCAGCATTTCACCAAAAACCTCCAAAATTAGGCTGGGGGGAAGAACCTGCCTTGTGTTTTGTAGGGCTTGAAGTAGATATGGACCCATCCTTGAAGTTTTCGGGTTAAATATGTTAAAACGTGAAAGAATCGGGGGTTTTCTTGCCCAAACGGGATGTCTCCTCTCTGCCTCTCAGTATCTTCACAACGATAAGAAGCTGCTCCACGGTGATATCAAATCTTCCAACGTGGTGGTGAAAGGCGATTTTGAAACTGTCAAAATCTGTGACGTGGGGATGTCCCTGCCCCTGGATGAGAACATGACCGGTGAGTGGGGTGGCCGGGACGGGGACCTGAGCAGCTCCCAGTTTGGCACCATCACCCTCCCACGTCCTCACAGGGAAGGGCTGGTGGGGGGTTTGGACCATGCATGGGTGGAGGGGGATCTCCAGAAGGTCCAGCTTTAAATTTTCCAGAGTTGTGACATCTGTCTTATGTCTTTCCACGTCTGGATGTTCGTGGAATTGTACGGGTTGGGAGGGACCTTTCAGATGATGGAGTCCAACCATCAACCCAACACTGACCAACCCACCACTGACCCATGTCCCTCAGCACCACGTCTGCCTGGCTTTTCAATCCCTCCAGGGATGGGGACTCCACCACTGCCCTGGGCAGCCTCTGCCAAGGCTTCACAACATTTTTGGGGAAGAAATTTTCCCAAATCTCCATCCTAAATCTCCCCTGGTGCAACTTGAGGCTGTTTCCTCTTGTCCCATCTCCTGTTCCTTGGGAGAAGAGATGTCATTTGAAGCTACACCCTCCTTTCAGGGAGTTGTAGAGAGCCAGAAGGTCTCCCCTCAGCCTCCTTTTCTCCAGGCTGAACACCCCCAGCTCCTCCGAAGTTCTCCAGACCCTTCTCCTTGGTCTCCAGACCCCTCACCAGCTCCATTGCTTTTCTCTGGACACGCTCCAGCACCTCCAACCCCCTTATTGTGAGGGGCCCAAAACTGGACCCAGCCCTCGAAGTGGGGCCTCACCAGTGCCCAGTCCAGGGGGACCATCACTGCCCCAGTCCTGCTGGCCACAGGATGCTGGTGGCCTTCTTGCCAGAGGGTTAAGCAAACATATCTTCCTCGTAGGGCTGGAAGGAAGCAGGAGCCAAAGGCAAGAGTTACAAAGCCGTCACGGATGTGAGGGGCCCAAAACTGGACCCAGCCACTGGTGGGGCCTCACCAGTGCCCAGTAGAAAAAACAAATGAAGGTGGTGTTTGAGGAGGCCAGGAGCCATGGGGAGAAGATGCTGCGGGGTATCCGGGCATTGTACAGATTTGGGTGAAAATAGCCCTAAAATTGGAGGTTGAAGTAAGATAAAAAGGGATGCAACGGGTTTTGTCGGGTGTTCTGCCACCCTCCCCTGGGGCTACCTGCTGTCCCTGCTCACTAGCCAGCCAGGCTGGCCCCTGGCACCCTTGGCAGTGACTCCTCTCACCGTGCTGAGCTTGAATTTAGGGAAAAAGGGAGGAAAATGGAGACTCTGTCTAAACCCCAGCCCTGTTTCTGAGCCTTGGCACAGGGCATGGGCTGCCCCAGCCGAGGAGATGCCGCTCTGAGGACAATGTGGTGGCTGTGTCCTTGGCCATCAGCCACCTCCCACCCACCTCCCGCAGCATTTCACCAAAAACCTCCAAAATTAGGCTGGGGGGAAGAACCTGCCTTGTGTTTTGTAGGGCTTGAAGTAGATATGGACCCATCCTTGAAGTTTTCGGGTTAAATATGTTAAAACGTGAAAGAATCGGGGGTTTTCTTGCCCAAACGGGATGTCTCCTCTCTGCCTCTCAGTATCTTCACAACGATAAGAAGCTGCTCCACGGTGATATCAAATCTTCCAACGTGGTGGTGAAAGGCGATTTTGAAACTGTCAAAATCTGTGACGTGGGGATGTCCCTGCCCCTGGATGAGAACATGACCGGTGAGTGGGGTGGACGGGCCGGGGACCTGAGCAGCTCCCAGTTTGGCACCATCACCCTCCCACGTCCTCACAGGGAAGGGCTGGTGGGGGGTTTGGACCATGCATGGGTGGAGGGGGATCTCCAGAAGGTCCAGCTTTAAATTTTCCAGAGTTGTGACATCTGTCTTATGTCTTTCCACGTCTGGATGTTCGTGGAATTGTACGGGTTGGGAGGGACCTTTCAGATGATGGAGTCCAACCATCAACCCAACACTGACCAACCCACCACTGACCCATGTCCCTCAGCACCACGTCTGCCTGGCTTTGAAATCCCTCCAGGGATGGGGACTCCACCACTGCCCTGGGCAGCCTCTGCCAAGGCTTCACAACATTTTTGGGGAAGAAATTTTCCCAAATCTCCATCCTAAATCTCCCCTGGTGCAACTTGAGGCTGTTTCCTCTTGTCCCATCTCCTGTTCCTTGGGAGAAGAGATGTCATTTGAAGCTACACCCTCCTTTCAGGGAGTTGTAGAGAGCCAGAAGGTCTCCCCTCAGCCTCCTTTTCTCCAGGCTGAACACCCCCAGCTCCTCCGAAGTTCTCCAGACCCTTCTCCTTGGTCTCCAGACCCCTCACCAGCTCCATTGCTTTTCTCTGGACACGCTCCAGCACCTCCAACCCCCTTATTGTGAGGGGCCCAAAACTGGACCCAGCCCTCGAAGTGGGGCCTCACCAGTGCCCAGTCCAGGGGGACCATCACTGCCCCAGTCCTGCTGGCCACAGGATGCTGGTGGCCTTCTTGCCAGAGGGTTAAGCAAACATATCTTCCTCGTAGGGCTGGAAGGAAGCAGGAGCCAAAGGCAAGAGTTACAAAGCCGTCACGTAAACGAGAAGCAGATGGCTGACGGGGTGGTGGCTTGGCTGCGAACAGCAGGAACGCGTTTGGGTTAATTAGGAGAAGGCTTTTTCTCTGCTGCTTTACATGGGGGTTTGGGCCTGCGACAGCCTCGTAATTTATAAAGCTGCTCCGTTACATTTTTATTAGTGGCTGCTCCCTTTTATAAGGGGCGAGAGAGCCGGAGGCGGCGCCCTGGTGTAATCTCCCTCCGCCTGCTTCAAATACCCATTTTGAGGCTGGTTTAACAGGACAAACCCCCTCCCCAGCCCTGATTTTTGGGGGCTTGTGTGGAGACAAGGGGCACCCAGCGAGGGGGCTGGGTCTCCAGCGCGTGGCAGCCAAGGATTAAAGCCCAACAGCCCAGGATGCATTCAGGGATTTGGGTGTTTTGGTCTCATTCCAGGGCTGGGCTTTGGAGGGAATTTTTTTGAGCAGCTGAGGTTTGCTGACAGCTCAGGAATTTAAGGAGAACTGGGGGAAATGTGGCACCTTCCTCTTGGGAGAGGGGTGGAAGGGATGGAGTTTCCTTGGAGCTGGTGTTTCCTTGGCGGGGCTGAGCGCTGATGGGTTGCGGCTCTCCCAAGGGTAATTAATTAACATCAAGGAGGTGTTAAATTGAAGAAAGTGGCCAGAACTTGGTTTGGGCTGGAGTAAAAGAAAGCAGAAGGATCAGAGGAAGCGTGGGGTGGAGGCTGAGGGAGCCTCGGGGTGGGGTTGGCTTTGTCCCCTGGGGTTGGAAGGTGCCCTGTCACCCCCCTTCCTGCCACCAAGCAGGGGAAGGATAAAAGGAGGGTGGTTTCTCAGCTCTTCATGGCAGGGTTGAGCTACAGATGGTGTCTTGCTGTTGCCTGCAAGTCCCAGTAGCCACCCCAGCCCCGTTGTTGCCTTCCAGTGAGCAACCCGGAGCTGTGCTACGTGGGCACCGAGCCCTGGAAGCCCAAGGAGGCTCTGGAGGACAACGGCGTCATCACCGACAAGGCCGACATCTTCGCCTTCGGGCTGACCCTCTGGGAGATGATGACCCTCTCCGTGCCCCACCTCAACCTGGACGATGACCTCGAGGACGAAGGTTTGTCCTTAGGCTTTGTTGGTGAGGAACTGCTGCTCCTAGAAGGGCTTTTCACTCTGCATTCGGTGGCGTTCGCTGCTTTCAGCTTCATTTAGCTTTTTAATTGCACATGAGGAGTTGATAAAGGATGGTAATTAATCACTGCGAAACAGAGCTCTTTGTGGCTGCTCCAGCTGCTGGTCTGACGGTTGGAAAGAGCTTCTGGAAGTTCTGCTGCTCGTCAGCGTGGTTCAGGAGGCTTGAAAGATGTCCCTGAGAGCCCCAAAGTGTCCTCAGCCGTGTCCCAGCTCTGTCCCTTGTCCCTTGCTGTCCCTGCCAGGCCGTGGCTGTGTCCTGGATGCTGTTGAGATCCCACCAAAGTGATGGGGCCCAAAAAGCTGCAAATGATGTTGTGTTTGAAATGGTGCACAAAAATGAGGCAGCTGAGCCTTTTGGCAAAGAGAAGCTAAAAGGAAGGGGCTGTGCCCTGGGCAAGGGTGCTCAGGGATGGACCTGGGTTCTTCTGACAGGGGGAAGCTCTTTGAGATATTTTTGGCACCTCCTAAGAACCCAGGTGGGGATTTGTTATAGGATCATAGGATTGTCCAGGTTGGAAGGGACCTTTCAGATGATGGAGTCCAACCGTGAACCCAGCACTGCCAAACCCACCACTGACCCATGTCCCTCAGCACCACGTCTGCCCGGCTTTTCAATCCCTCCAGGGGTGGGGACTCCACCACTGCCCTGGGCAGCCTCTGCCAAGGATTGACAACCCTTTTAGGGAAGAAATTTTCCTCAATATTCACCCTAAACGCCCCCTGGTGACACAACTTGAGGCAGTTTCCTCTTGTCCCATGGCCTGTTCCTTGGGAGAAGAGATGTCATTTGAAGCTACCCCCTCCTTTCAGGGAGTTGGAGAGAGCGAGAAGGTCTCCCCTCAGCCTCCTTTTCTCCAGGCTGAACACCCCCAGCTCCTCAGAAGTTCTCCAGACCCCTTCTCCTTGGTCTCCAGACCCCTCCCCAGCTCCGTTGCCCTTTTCTGGAGACACTCCAGCCCCTCAAGGTCTTTCTTGTTGTGAGGGGCCCAAAACTGGACCCAGCCCTCGAGGTGGGGCCTCACCAGTGCTTGGTCCAGGGGGGGTGATCACAGATCTGTGCCCTGGGGCGATATAAAGCTAAAAATCCTACAGGCTGCAGAGGGAGAAGTCCCCTTGCCCCAGCCCTCCCCCTGGCACAGCCCCACAGCCAGGTTTGTGTGTTTCTCCCTCGGTCTCCAGGCAGCCAGGGAGAAGTTTCCTCACCCTCCTGCTCTCCCTGTCTCTTGGCTGGAGAGGTTTGTCCCAGCCAGCCCTGCAGGGTGACTCAGAGTGATCCTGCCGGGACAAGGGGCTTAGATACAGCTTCAAAATAAGCTGTTTAAGTCAGAGTAATGATGTAGCCCAGGCAGTAATTAGTGCTAACAAAAGACAAGTGAGGCTGAGGTGAAGGTGACATCCCACCACACCCCTTGGAAGGATTTGGGAGTGCTGGGGAGGGGGGGGTTCTACCCCTCTGCTCCGCTCTGGGGAGACCCCCCCCAGTGCTGCCTCCAGCTCTGGGGCCACCACCAGCAGAAGGACATGGAGCTGTTGGAGCGGGGCCAGAGGAGGCCCCGGAGATGCTGGGAGGGCTGGAGCCCCTCTGCTGGGAGGGGGGGCTGAGAGAGTTGGGGGGGTCAGCCTGGAGAAGAGAAGGCTCCGGGGAGACCTTGGAGCCCCTTCCAGTCCCTCAAGAAGGGGGGCTCCAGGAAAGCTGGGGAGGGACTCTGGCTGAGGGAGGGGAGCCCTAGGAGGAGGGGGAAGGGTTGGACCCTGCAAGAGGGGAGATGGAGCTGAGCTGTGGGGAAGAACTTGTTTGGTGGGAGGGTGGTGAGAGCCTGGCCCAGGTTGGCCCGAGAAGCTGTGGCTGCCCCATCCCTGGAGGGGTTCAAGGGCAGGTTGGAGGGGGCTTGGAGCAACCTGGTGTGGTGGTGGGTGTCCCTGCCCAGGGCAGGGGGTGGCACTGGGGGGGCTTTAAGGTCCCTTCCCACCCAAACCATCCTGTGATGGATGAGGAGCCACCAGGGATGAAAGCCCCATCACCACAACCCTTCCCACCACCTTTTTCACCTTCTTCTCCAGACGAATCCTTTGATGAAGACCACTTTGATGAGGAAGCTTTTTATGCAGCCCTGGGAACCCGCCCTGCTCTCAACATGGAAGAACTGGATTCATCCTACCAACAGATGATCGATCTCTTCATAGCCTGCACCAGTGAGGACCCCAAAAAACGTCCCTCGGCCGCCACCATCGTGGAATCCTTGGAGGCAAGTTTGGCCCAGGAATAAAAGCATCCGAGCTCCCCCACTTGTGCCATGGAGTTGTGTTATAGCTGCTTTTAAACCTTTTTCTCTCTCTTTGTGTTGAATTTACAGGTGATTTGTGCCTGAGATGTTAAAAATAAATATTTTGTATTCATCTCAGTGTGAAATTGGGGTGGTCTTGCCTTTTAAGGAGTGGGAGGTGGCTCAAGGAAAAGGTTTCCTGACCCATCAGGGTGTTGCACAGAATCATACCATGGTAAAAAGGATGTAGGATGAAGAAAAAACCCACTCTTTTGAGGCACTTAATAAAAACCCCTGTGGTTTGGGAAATTCCTGCCCTCAGCTGGCTGGAGACGGAGATGTTGCGACACATATTTGTCCTGTTCCCCCTCAGCAGCCACCACTGCCTTCTCATCTGAACAATTTAATAAAATCAGGAGTTTTGGGAGCATTTCCCCATCTCCTGAGCGCACAAACCACCTCAAAAAAAAGCAGCTTTTCACACCTTTTATTGAGGGGGGCAGCTTTCCCCAGGCAGCACAACAGGTTTTACCCACCGAGGGGGCAGAAATCCTGCCACACATCAGTCGTTTTAAAACATCTTTTACCTTCTACAGAAACTCAGCAATTGTTTGTTGCACAACTTGAGCAACTCTGCCTTTTGACACCCAGCAGAGATTGAGGGAGGAACACACATCAGGGAGGAAAACCAGTCGTCTTTATATTAATTAAACCTTTTTAAAGAAATTAAGTTACTTGCCATAAAATTTTATCTCAGCAGAAAACAAAACCTACCTGAAATCCAAGCCAGGTTCCACTCAAACACAACACAACTCTGTACACAAAGTGACACACTCTTCCCCCCCCCCAAGAAAGGGAGGAAGAATTAGCGCTCAGCAGGAGAACAGCGTTCGGGAGGGTAACAACGCTTTAACAAGTGTTAATTAAAACATCAAATTACTTTAGATTATTTAAACAAACCTCAACTTGCAATAATCAAGCCGAATCAGTTGTTAGAAATGAAATTGTAAACAAGGAAGCTCGGGGTCTGGCAGTAGGTGGTGGCGAAGAGCTTGCCGTCGGGCGTGGGGTCGGAGAAGGCGATCTCCTGGGTGCTCAGGACGCAGCCGTACATGAAGGTGCTCCTGAAAGAGAGAACAGAGAGTGTTGGGGGGCTCCAGGGGTGTCCCCCTCGGCAGGGAGCTCTTATTTCTAGGTTGGAAAAGAGCTTTCAGATGATGGAGTCCAACCATCAACCCACCACTGCCAAACCCACCACTGACCCATGTCCCTCAGCACCACGTCTGCCCAGCTTTGAGATCCCTCCAGGGATGGGGACTCCACCACTGCCCTGGGCAGCCTCTGCCAAGGATTGACAACCCTTTCCATGGAGAAATTTCTCCCAATCTCCATCCTAAACCTCCCCTGGGGCAACTTGAGGCCGTTTCCTCTTGTCCCATGGCCTGTTCCTTGGGAGAAGAGACCGACCCCCCCTGGCTACACCCTCCTTTCAGGGAGTTGGAGAGAATGCAGTGGAGTGATGTCCACCACGACAGCACCAGGACTCTCCTGAGCACCCACAGGTCACCCAGGTTCAGGTGGCTCATGGCCTGTGGGTCTGGAAGGTGGCCCAGAGGTAGCAGATCTACTGGCACATCAAACACTAACCACAGGAGGAACTGGAGACCGAGCACTTGAACTTTCAGACTACTGAGCTCCAGGTACAGTGATGTAGGGTTATAAATACATAAAAATACATAGACTCACAGAATGGTGGGAAGGGACCTCAAAGCCCCCCCAGTGCCCCCCCCTGCCCTGGGCAGGGACACCTCCCACCACACCAGGTTGCTCCAAGCCCCCTCCAACCTGCCCTTGAACCCCTCCAGGGATGGGGCAGCCACAGCTGCTCGGGGCAACCTGGGCCAGGCTCTCACCACCCTCCCACCAAACAAGTTCTTCCCCACAGCTCAGCTCCATCTCCCCTCTTTTAATTTAAAACCCCCTGCATGTGCTACTGCAGGTCCATCAACTACAAATATCCCAGACAAGGGGAAGTTTAACTCTTCCTCCCAGTTTGGTCTGAGCTTTTCAAGCTCGGAATTTCCCGCCTGGGAAAAAAAAGCTCAAGTGTTTGGGCCCATCCAACCAAAAACCACAACCCAGTATTTTCCCTCAACAGGGACAGTTTCTCTTGGAAAATCCAGGCCGTGCAGCTCTGCGTTCCAGTTATACCCAGCAGTTAACAGCTCGGCCCACGCTTGTGTCAGATTTTAAATGAAAATATCACTGAAATATTAGATATACACGGAATTTATGAAGTGGGAATTTCAGACTTGCTTAAAGATATAAATGTATCCCTTGCCCTAAATTCCTTCTGACTACTTTTGGCCGCAATCATGGTATTTCCCCCCCACCAAAGGCCAATCCCGAGGTGGAATTTGCTTCCCTCCTGCCCCTCCCTACCTGACCACGTCCACCATGCGACGGGCGATGCCCTTCCCTCGGCGGGGCCTGAACACCCAGATCCTGCTGATGCCACAGACGGCGGGTTCTGGCTGCGTGGAGCAGCGCCAGGGCCGTTGGTGCTGCAGAGGGTCCTTCTCGGGGGACAGTGTGGCTCCTGGCTCAGCCAGCACCCGGAAAGCCTGTGGGGAGGGGAATCACAGAGATCAGCACAGCCAACCCTCTGCCAGAGCACCCAGAGCAGGTTGGACAAGCTGGTGGAGGGGAGATTTAGGTTACAGTGAGGGTGGTGAGGCACTGGAACAGGTTGCCCAGGGAGGTCGTGGATGCCCCATCCCTGGAGGGGTTCAAGGCCAGGCTGGATGGGGCTTTGAGCAACCTGGTGTGGTGGGAGGTGTCCCTGCCCAGGGCAGGGGGGTTGGAACTAGATGATCTTTAAGGTCCCTTCCAACCCAAACCATTCTATGATTCTATGACAAGGAATGTGTGTCCAGGTGGGGTTTGAGGTGCAATTTCCCCATGTCCCAGTTGGTGCCCGTTGCCCCTCGTCCTGTCCCCGGGCACCACTGAGAAGAGTCTGGCCCCATCCTCTTGCCACCCACCCTTTAGCTCGTCCTCAGCATCGATGAGATCCCCTCTCAGTCTGCTCTTCTCCAGCTGAACAGCCCCAGGTCCCTCAGCCTTTCCTCAGCAGAGATGCTCCAGTCTCTTGATCATCTTTGTAACCTCCACTGTCCCCTCTCCAGCAGTTCCCTGATCCTTCTGGAACTGGGGAGCCCAGAACTGGTCCCAGTGCTGCAGATGGGGCCTCCCCGGGGCAGAGCAGAGGGGGAGGATGGCCTTCCTCCACCTGCTGGCCACACTCTTTTTAATACCCCCCAGGAGACCATTGGCCTTCTTGGTTGGCCCATGGGCAACCTGTCATCCACCAGGACTCCCAGGTCTCTCTCCACACAAACAGCCCCAGCCATTAGCCTGCAATATCTCCCCCCTCCCTGTAAAATTAATAACACCCACCTGCTTGATTGATTCAGCCACCAAGCACCCAACGATCATCTTCTCGTTGGACACGAACAAGTAGATCTTAGCCTTGGCTGGGCAGCTCAGAGACACCTGCTTAAATCCCAGCTCATTATCTACAATTTCCCGCACGTCTTCTGCCTATAAGAAAAGAAAAGGGGAGAGAGGTGTGTGTTAGGAACTAACAGGCATGCTATTTGGTGTGAAAACTCTCAGAAAAGGGACTTGTTCCCTCAAAACATCCTGTGCTTACGCAGCATCAGGCTCTAATTGTAGAGAACTAGAGTGTCTTCTCCCTCCTCGTGTCTTTATCCCTCACCCCAGTCCTCGGGATGGAAAGGACTGGGTTGTGCTGGTCATGGAAGAAACAAGAGCTTCGGAGCAGGGTTGGGATGTGTTGGGGGGGTGTCCCCAGCCACCCCAAATTGCTGCCACCACCCTTCTGGTCCCTCCTGGGGAGGTGGGGAGCGATGTCCGATCACAGACTGAGGTCAGGCTGGGAGTGGAGCCAGCAGAAAGCTCCTCTCCCATAGAACCCCCCAAACCAAACACACAGGTACCTTCTTGACGGCGTATTTTGGGTCATCTGGAAGAATCAGCACAATTTTCCCATCCCAGAACTCCGCCACGACCCGTTCTTTCTTCCAACCCTGCCACAGAGAGGTGGGGGGAGGAGGTGGGTGAAAAAAAAACCCCAAACAAACCCAAACAAACACCCAATTAGCGGTGGAGCGAGAGAGAGGAAGTGATTCAGCCAAGAGTCTGGCAGATGAAGCTGGAAATGTGAACCAGTCCAGCTTGGAGGAATAAAGTCCCCTTCATCAACCCGATGAGTTGCTGGAAATGCTTAAATTCCACCCCCAGGGTGACAAAACTGTCTCATTTTCTACCTGGATTATCACAGAATCACAGAATCTTAGTGGTTGGAAGGGACCTCTGAGATCATCGAGTCCAACCACAAAAAAAAACAACAAAAAACAACACACACACACCAAACAAATACAAACCACACCACACCAAACGCCCACCAAAAACACCGTACCCACCAACTAAACCCCACACTCAACACCTCACCATAAACCAATAACCTTGGGCACTAGAGCATCCCACCCCTCTTTTTCCCCTCCCTGCCCCCTGTCTCCTCCAGCCTCACCACGTAGCGGAGAGCCTCCAGGAACCTCTCGTGGTGCTGGATGTGCTGGGCCTCGTCCTCGGGGCTGCCTGCCGTGTAGATCATCCCGCACGACTTGCAGACTATGGCCCCAAAATGCTTCTGCCCGGCATCCTGGGGAGAAACAAAACCAGTTAAACGCTCTGAGGCTTTTCAAAACTGTGCTCCCTTTAAGGAAGGAGGCTGAGAATTGGTTCTAGTAACAATAATCAATAATAATATGAATTCTACTATTTGTTTCACTTGAATTTGTGGAGAGGAGGACCAGCTTTGGCTTATTTGCAGAATATTCGGAGCGACAGAGCGTTAAATTATCCAGGGAACACAATGAATGCATCCTTTGGAAACGGAGAAGCAACGTCCTCACTGAGGAAACATCGTCAAAGAGCACTAGAAATGAAACCAAAGGAAAACTCTGTAGAGTCTTTTCATCGTTTACCTAAAAATAACCTCACTTTTACCTCTGTCAGGAGACAGGGAGGGGGAGAGAAGGAATCAAGTGCCCGTTGTACAAGAAAACAGCAGATGGGTCTTTAAAAGAAGCCTAATTTGTTAAGGACTCGTTTAATTTCACAGCACCTTCAACTTTTCCTTCCCCAGGTCCCAGCTGGGGCTTCCCCTGGTGTCCCATCACCCACGGTTTGTCCCTCGTGGGGCTGGTGGCCACCAGGTAGCCCTGCTCAGGGCAGGGAGGGCTGCTGAGCACACGCTGTTGGCTTCCCTTTGGCGCAGACACCCGGGTTTCCCCCTCCTGCAGGGACCAGCCTTCAAAAGGCTCAAAAACTTCTATCTGTGAGGTCTGAAATTTGACAGGAATCAGCCCAAGGACTCAAAAGGTGCTAAAAAGGGAGAACCAATGGTTGATTACAAAAAATTCCTCATGGCTGAGGCGTGTTTCCTGGAAATCCACCCGTGAGAGGGCCACAGGAGCCTCGGCAGCGCTGTCTGACCTCCTCACCACTCCAAAAATAAGTCCTTCAGGGCAACAGCAGCCGTGGAGGTACCGAGGAGGTGCCATTAGTGGAGTGAGTTGTGTTGGGGCTCAGCCCTCGGTCACACATTCCTCGGCCGCACGTTCCTGCCGCCAGGGAGCTGTGAGAAAAGCAAAGGCTCCAGCCAAATTCCCCCCGATAGCATCCATACAGCCCTGGCCCAGCTTCCATTGGGCTTTTTTTTTTTTTTTTTTTTTTTTTAAAAAAAAAAAAAAAAAAAAAAAAAAAAAAAAAAAAAAAAAAAAAAAAAAGTTCTAGGAAAAATATTAAACCC
>NW_015093088.1:81485-91072 GCF_001431845.1 Calidris pugnax
CCCTGCCACAGAGAGGTGGGGGGAGGAGGTGGGTGAAAAAAAAACCCCAAACAAACCCAAACAAACACCCAATTAGCGGTGGAGCGAGAGAGAGGAAGTGATTCAGCCAAGAGTCTGGCAGATGAAGCTGGAAATGTGAACCAGTCCAGCTTGGAGGAATAAAGTCCCCTTCATCCACACGATGAGTTGCTGGAAATGCTTAAATTCCACCCCCAGGGTGACAAAACTGTCTCATTTTCTACCTGGATTATCACAGAATCACAGAATCTTAGTGGTTGGAAGGGACCTCTGAGATCATCGAGTCCAACCACAAAAAAAAAACAAAAAACAAACAAAAAAAAACCAAAACCAAAAACCCAAACAAATACAAAACACACCACACCAAACGCCCACCAAAAAACACCGCACCCACCAACTAAACCCCACACTCAACACCTCACCATAAACCAATAACCTTGGGCACTAGAGCATCCCACACCTCTTTTTCCCCTCCCTGCCCCCTGTCTCCTCCAGCCTCACCACGTAGCGGAGAGCCTCCAGGAACCTCTCGTGGTGCTGGATGTGCTGGGCCTCGTCCTCGGGGCTGCCTGCCGTGTAGATCATCCCGCACGACTTGCAGACTATGGCCCCAAAATGCTTCTGCCCGGCATCCTGGGGAGAAACAAAACCAGTGAAACGCTCTGAGGCTCCTCAAAACCGTGCTCCCTTTAAGGCATGAGGCTGAGAATTGGTTCTAGTAACAATAATCGATAATAATACTAATTCTAGTATTTGTTTTCACTCCAATTCGTGGAGAGGAGGACCAGCTTTGGCTTATTTGCAGAATATTCGGAGCGACAGAGCGTTAAATTATAATAATAATATGAATTCTACTATTTGTTTCACTTGAATTTGTGGAGAGGAGGACCAGCTTTGGCTTATTTGCAGAATATTCGGAGCGACAGAGCGTTAAATTATCCAGGGAACACAATGAATGCATCCTTTGGAAACAGAGAAGCAACGTCCTCACTGAGGAAACATCGTCAAAGAGCACTAGAAATGAAACCAAAGGAAAACTCTGTAGAGTCTTTTCATCGTTTACCTAAAAATAACCTCACTTTTACCTCTGTCAGGAGACAGGGAGGGGGAGAGAAGGAATCAAGTGCCCGTTGTACAAGAAAACAGCAGATGGGTCTTTAAAAGAAGCCTAATTTGTTAAGGACTCGTTTAATTTCACAGCACCTTCAACTTTTCCTTCCCCAGGTCCCAGCTGGGGCTTCCCCTGGTGTCCCATCACCCACGGTTTGTCCCTCGTGGGGCTGGTGGCCACCAGGTAGCCCTGCTCAGGGCAGGGAGGGCTGCTGAGCACACGCTGTTGGCTTCCCTTTGGCGCAGACACCCGGGTTTCCCCCTCCTGCAGGGACCAGCCTTCAAAAGGCTCAAAAACTTCTATCTGTGAGGTCTGAAATTTGACAGGAATCAGCCCAAGGACTCAAAAGGTGCTAAAAAGGGAGAACCAATGGTTGATTACAAAAAATTCCTCATGGCTGAGGCGTGTTTCCTGGAAATCCACCCGTGAGAGGGCCTCTTTGGGTTTTTTTTTTTTTTTTTTTGGTATTTAGCATTACATTCCATAAATCTCTTAACGTAATAAAGCGCTAGTCCCAGGGAAACCCTAACGAGTGTTTCCCAGCTACTGCCCTGTCTTCATTTAGCGCTAAATACATCAATCACCGCCCGGTTACGGGGTTGGTTTGAGGTTTGCACATAAGAAAATCTACTTATGGCTCCGTCTCGGGATGTATTTCTCATTCTGAGCCACCCCAAGGCCCCAGCACGCCCCCAGGGCACCCTTACAATGACCATCTGATCCCTGGAGCAGAGCTCCTTCGCCTTCTTGCTCTTCTGCAAGGGGTGAGGTGTTTTCACGGGTGGGTTGGACCCGAAGGGAGAAGTCAGTTCATCCAGCGCAGCCTGAGTCCTGAAAAAGCATTTCAGAGGGATGTGACGCTTGATTAAACCCCTCTCCCACTCCCAAAGCCATCCTAGTTCCCAGAATTTTGGCTGCCCCATCCCTGGAGGGGTTCAAGGGCAGGTTGGAGGGGGCTTGGAGCAACCTGGTGTGGTGGGAGGTGTCCCTGCCCAGGGCAGGGGGTGGCACTGGGGGGGCTTGAAGGTCCCTTCCCACCCAAACCATCCTGTGATTCTATGAATAGTGAATGAGGTTTTCCATAAAAAGCTGCTCAGCTCTGGCAATTTTGCACCCAAGTCTAAGTAGGACCCAAAAAACCCAAACTTTCCCCGAAATGGTCCCCCAGAGGTGTCCCTGATGTGTTTGATTTGTGTGTAAAATTTCAGCTCTCACCTGAGATCGTCTTATAAAGCTTTGTGCTCCTGTTTTGTGAGGAAACTGGACTCTAGAGTTCACACCACGTCAGCACCGTTTGATTTGTGTGTAAAATTTCAGCTCTCACCTGAGATTGTCTTACAAAGCTTTGTGTTCCTGTTTTGTGAGGAAAGTGGACTCTAGAGTTCACACCACGTCAGCACCACTCTCATAGAAACACAGAATGGTTTGGGTGGGAAGGGACCTTCAAGATCATCTCATTCCCACCCCCTGCCCTGGGCAGGGACACCTCCCACCACACCAGGTTGCTCCAAGCCCCCTCCAACCTGCCCTTGAACCCCTCCAGGGATGGGGCAGCCACAGCTTCTCGGGCCAACCTGGGCCAGGCTCTCACCACCCTCCCACCAAACAAGTTCTTCCCCACAGCTCAGCTCCATCTCCCCTCTTGCAGGGTCCAACCCTTCCCCCTCCTCCTAGGGCTACATGTCCTGGTTTTTCTAACCGACCTTTAGGCTCCTGTAGGTAAAGTGGCAATTCTTTAAGTGATCTTAAAAGCAGGAGATTGTTAACTGTTGTGCAGCAAACCTTTATGTGGAATTAATTTAGAGATACAGGAAACCATTTTATAGACTTGGTAGCTCAGGAGAAATTCCAAAGCGGAGGCTTCACGGCGGAGAAGCTCGTGCTCAGCAGCTTCCCAGGAGACAACTGCAAACCCATTTGCAGATAATCACAAACACCAGGATTTTCCACAGATCCCCGGGTTCCTCTTGCACCACTGAAGGCATTTGGAAAAGCCCCAGAAGGAAGCAAAGCAAATATTGCAACCGGGTTTCTCTTTCAACACTCCCGGGGCAGAGGACGACGGTAGCGGGACAAGTCTGGGATGGTTTATTTTGGCTTTTTTTTGGAACAAACTTAAGTGGTTTGGGGTGGTTTTTTTTATGTTCACAATAAACTTGGCTTAAAATTACTTTATTGTTACCAAAATGTATGAGGAAGTTGATTCAATATGGGAGAGGGATGAGGAGCTCTGGTTCTTGCGTGGGAAAACAAGCCTTTTGCCATTAGAGGTCTCCGAATACAGCGGCAAATTAATTGAAGAAAGAAGCTAATTAGAAGCACAGACACCAGGTAGAACGGTCAGACTTTGTGAGTAAAAAGCCCCAGTGTCTGCAAGGAATTTATCAGGAATCAAAAGGAATCAAAAGGAAATCAAAAGGAATCAAAAAGCAGCACTGAAGCAGCACTTCTGAAATCTTGAGGTCTGTACAACCCTAATAACTCAGAAGTGAGTTATTTTAACAGTTTATAAACAAATTCCATAAGGCTTTAAGGGTGAAGGAGGGAGCGTGTGACAGAGACACAGGAGCTGCATGAGCCCCAGGCAGAGCTGCCCCACCAGCCTTTCCAGTGTCAGTGGATGAGGACACTCACACTTGAACTGGCCCAGACTGGAAGATGCTGCTCGTTATGGGTACTCCAGACAGAACACACACAATTAGTATAAATAAATAAACAAAAACCCCTCTGCAGGGCCCAAACGCCACCAAAGCTGGGCCATCCTCCGTGATGAATGGACCATAAAAGCCTTGTTCTAATGATTTTAGAGAGAATTTTTAAGATAAAACTATTTTACCTTTTTAGTTTAAAAATAAATAAATAAATCAACTCAATAATACGTACCAATTCACAAGTAAAATGTACTACAGGCAGCAAGCAAATGTCTATTTCCTTATTCATGGTCTAGTATCCCCCTAAACCCACACAGATTATGGCTTTCATCTTCCCTTTAAAAGAAAATAAAGCCAACCCAATAAATAACCCGACTCCCAAACCTCACAGGGACGGGGAGAAAGCCAAGTTATTGTTTTCAGAAATAGTCTGATTTTTTTTCATTAAAACCCAATGATTAACCTACCTTTTCTTGCTGGCAGGGGGTGCACTGAATATGGGGTAGATGTCGGGGTTGGAAGGAGAGGCTGGAAGAGAGGAGTGAAGTTATTGTGGTTTTGGCCCCTTTGTGGCTGCAGAACACACTGATACAGAAATTCAGACACAACAGAGAGTTCAAAACCACCCACAACAGTGAAAATGAACTTTAGAGACAAGAGCTTATGAGTTCTGGGAAGCTGGTGGTGCTGCAGGATAGAAAGTTATATTCATGAGTGATACCCAGCTGTTAATTACCTCCAATCCACTCCAGTGACACTAACTGGGCTCCCTGGTACTTTCCCCCCCCTCACACTGGAATTATAAAGCAGGAATTTCTGCTGCAGCAGCCTAGTGTTTCCTCAGCTATTGATTAAAAGCGTTAATTAAGAAGAGATTTCTCCATTTGCCATTATTTTGCCTTCCTCATGCCAGAGAAGCTCGGAAATGACAGGCTCAGCCCCAGGTTACAGCTGAGTGTTTTGGGGCAATTTAGCAAAGACTTTGGTAAATAAACTCAAGGAAATTATTATTAGTGAGGAATAAAATTTCCCCCCAGAGTGTAAAAAGTTGAGGTGGGAGAGGAGGGTTCTATGCAGAGCTGGAGAGAGCAGAGAGAAAAGGGACTGGTAGGACAGAGCACATCACTACTCCAAAGAAGAGGAGGAAAGGTGGAGAAATGGGGAACTTCAATAAAACAAACTTCACAACGGCCCCAGGAGGGGATAAAGAAAATTCTGAAGTGAAGCAAGACTAAAGGGATGGCAGGGGAAAAGGCTCAGGAGAGCTGGCAATTTCTTCAGGAAACACATTAAGAGCAGATGGGCCAGAAAGAAGTGGAATAAGAGACAAACGGGGCTAAATCCTGAATTTTTTTTCACTGCCTGGCAACGCACAGAATCGCAGGGGGAAGGGAAACTAAGGGAAAGAGGAGCAGAAATGCCAAATCACTAGGCCAGGCCCAGGAAAACATCCCCTTTTCCAGGGGAAAACCCTGAGCAAAGAATCAAAGCAGAAGAGAAAGGAGAACAAGCCAGTCAGGGCCTTTTTATTTGAGTCATCAATAAAGGAATTAGTTGGGATGAGATCGTTAGCACAATTAAAACACAGAGGAGATAGGAAATTCCACAGCTGGGGAAGGATGTGAAGAGAACTCTGGGATAAATCAGAGCTTTTCAGCTCAGCAAGGATGGAATTAAGAATTAACCCAGGGCTGGAGGAGCAAATGCTGCTTATTTTTAACAGGGAAAAAAAAAAAAAAAGAAACCAGGAAATAAGGATAAAATAACATGACCTCAACTTCTGCAAACATATTGGCACATGTTAGTGCATATTTGGAAGATGAGAGAGCAGGTGGAGGAGAACACGCCAGCTTGCCTCAATAAAATAACATTTAAGCAACAGATTTTCTTATTATTATCACCTGGTATTGCCAAGAGGAAAAAATAATAAGCGTCTTAAAATTATTATATAACTTATGAAAATTCCCTTGTGTGAAATACTGTCTCTGCAAACCAACCATGAGAAAAGGGGCAAAGTCACCCAGGGGAAAAAATAGTATCATATTCATATAATTATTGTTCAAATATATGTGTTCCCTGCGTATGAAAAGTGTTAATTACTCCCTTCTGGCTAATTAGCGCTGGTAAGGCTGGGATGGAGATTTGGGGGCATCACAGCAGGAAAGATGTGGCTCAGTCTGGAGAAAATAGATAAAGGATAAATTCAGGTGCCTAAAAAAAATCAAGATTTAAAAAGGAAAGATGGAAGAATCCAGGTAATTGATCAGGGTTGATCTCGTTGGGGAAAAGCAGGTAAACAAAGAGGTTTTCAAAGTCTCCTCCACCTCAGTTTCCTACAGCAACATCCGTATAATCCCATTTACCTGGTTTGTTCCCCTCAGGGGGAGGTTGGCTCGAAGGAATAACACCATCGTCCGACTCCTGGCTTGAGGAAGAACTGATTTCCTCAACGTCCTAGAAATTAAGACGATTTATTTTAGGGTAAAAAAGAAAACTCTCCTACAGCGACAGAATCACATAGAGCTCAAGTGACTGTCACATTAATTGACATTATGAAGCGTCACCAAGGGCTGTATTTTCCAACAAAGGAAGAGGGTTTGGCAGATTACCCCTCTCCCTCATATTAAAATTACATCCAATTGCTGCAATTAAAAATATTGCTGGAAACGTTGCCCTCCAGCACCGAGGAAAAAGTAGTTTCCTGCAGGTTCCTCGCAGCCTTGGGGCAAAATATCCCCAATTTCTCATCTTTGACCAGTCAGACCCAGCTCAGCTCACGACAGCGATGGTGGATTTTCATCCCCAACACCCTCCCACCTCCTTAGGCCCCTTATTGAAGGAGGGGGGTTGTGTAATTTTGTTTTTCAGTAAATCTTAACTGTGGAGGTTGGTATCACTTCCTCACCTCAGCATTTTGAGGACTCTGCTTCGTTCTCTCTCTGCAACTTGGCACCTCCACAGCTTTTGGAAGCCTCTTGCAAATATTCTATTAAAAAAGAAAATAATAAAAGTTTGCCAAACTGATTTTTGCCTTAAAAACCTGCTGCTTTTGTATATGATGGTGTGTTATTTCCCATCTCACCAGGAAGCTGAGTGTCAGCAGGTAAAGAACTGTTTGTAGCTGAATCTCAAGATTAATCAAGGCCAAATTCAGTCTGTGTTTGGCTCAATTCCCTTTTCAAACACCCCCTGTTTGCCAACACAAAAAAACCCACAAAAACTTTCAAATTTGGGTTGTTTTTTTTTCCCCTGCACGTGCAAGATTAGATCACACAAGCAAACATTTGCCTTTTATTAATGTTGAGTTGTAAAAACATATTGAGAGTCAAGGCTGGAGCGTGAGGGAGACGCTAAACCAGCGCAGGTGACTGAAGGAGGCAATAAATTGTCCTTTATTGAACCCCCCCAAAAAAAGGAATATAAACCACATTAGCTCTGTAAAAACCAGCTTCCCAGGCTTGTTCACTGCCTCCTTTCTATACCCAGTATAAAATCCTACAGTAGCATTCCAGGGGCTTTTCCTACTTTGTTTCAGATGCAGGAACACACCAGCAAAACATGAAATTAAGTGCAAGAAGTTGAACCATTCCAGCCCCGCTAAATATATTTGTGCAGGAATCTAATGTACAGTTAAAAAAAAAAAAAAACAACCCCAAAAGACCACTTTTCCATCCCCAGGGGTTTATTCACTGCTAAGGGAGCGATAGAGAAAAGATATTTATATCTCCTCAGTGATATATAAAAAGGTTCAAGTTCTTCAAACACTGACCATCTCCGAAAATTCATTGTTGGTTTGTTAAAGTAGGGGAAAAAAAAGGGCCTTTTTCTCGCTTCCCTGGAGAAGGAAAGCACCACACGTGGCTCCTGCTGCGAAAATAATCCCTAAAAAAGCTAATCCCTGAATCCCAGCAACCAGAATCTTGTGACCCAGGAGAAGCCTCGAAATGAAGACAACTCTAGAAAGTAGTTTGCTTTCTCTGCCCCGTGATTTCAGTGGCTGAGGAAAACCAAACTGGGCTTTGCAGAGCCCACAGCTCCTGAGAAACGCCTCCTTCCTCCAGCTCTGACCTCCCCCGGTGCTCAGTGAGGTCAGACCTGGGTTATATTTATTAAAACAAGAAGAGAACAGAAAAGAAATTGCTGAAAAACGTCTTTTTCAGCTTTGCCCTTTATCACAAGCGGGGAGGAACCAAGATATATATTGGCTTTTGCAAAAGCTTCATGCAAAAAACTTTCAGCCATCATAAATATATTATTTATATAATATATCTATATATTATATATATTTATATATTATATATATTTATAATAATAGCAACAGATGGGGGTGCTGACAAGACCTTCCTGGAGGTTTACCCCAGTTTTATACCTTTATAAGGCAAGAATAAATTTGTGGAAGCCTTTTTAGGCAAAAATCCACTAAAATACCTAAATAAACACCCTGTGTCTGTCCCTCCCAGGACGCTGTATGTGTGTGTCACCTCAACCCCTGGTGTTGGGGGACACGTTTACTCACCCCCTTCTCTCCATCGCTGTCCCCTGGGTTCTGGGAAGCACAAACTGGACCCAGGTTGCTCCCGTTTTTCCCCTGGGATCTTTTTCCATCCCCGACCGAACCTCCCTCTGGATTTTCACTGCTCACAGAGTCCTCCCTGTTGGCATTTCCCTTCTCCTGAGGCACAGGAATGCTCCTCAAGATGCCCTCCACCTTGAGAATTTGGGTTTTATCACCTGAATTCGACTTGCTAGTTGTCAGCGGCGCGGGCTGAGCGTTTTCCTGCAGAGATTTGGGGTCAGCCGGGAGAGATTTAGCATCTCCAAGTGGTTTTTTGGAGTGTGATTTCTTCCTGGCGGAAAAAAACGCCGCTCCCAGCTGGAGTTTGAAGGCAGGTTTCACCATCCTGCTCAGGACCCGGCAGGGAGAATCCCTCTTCTTTTTCACCAGGATATTCACGTTCTCTTTCTCTGCGCTGGGTTTTCCTGGAGGAACATCTGCCTTTGCTTTCTTCAGGCTTGTGGGGGGAGCTTTGGCGTGTTTGGGGGGCTTGGAGCTGGGGGGCCTGCTCAAGTTCCTCTTCTCAGTCCTGCTGGCGGCCGGCAGGTTGTCATCCCTGCTCCTCTCCCTCAAAAAGCAGTTCTCCTTCAGTTCTTTCCTCTCTAGAGGGGTAAGGTACCGCTTTTCCTTGCTGTAAAAAGACATCACGGGCACGAGGGGCTTGTAGGAGGCAGCGGATTTGGGGGAGGATTGCCCCGAGGAGCCCCCCGAGGCTGCAGGAGCCCCAGCTGCCTGGAGGGGTGAGATATCCAGCCTCCTGGGCAGCACTGCCTTCTCCGCCACCGCCTCATTCTCCCCCGACTCATCGTTGCTGGAGCCCGAGGACCAGTTTATTTGAGAAGCAAAGTGGTGATTTCTGGGTTTCTTGGGCAGAAAGGCGCCGGCGGCGAAGCCAGTCAGGGCTTTTTTCACCGGAGTCTGAAAGGCTGAGGGTGAGCTGTGAAAACAACCAGGGAGTAAAACATCCCATGCACCACTGAAAGACTTTTTCAATTCTCATTTTACTTAATTACACTTAATTTTCACTCGGCTTAGTAGCCTGTACAGCTATATCCCCTGGAACAAATACAAATTACAGCAAAATACATATATTAAAAAGCCCAAGATTGTCTTGTAATTCTTCACATATTTTTTTTTTTTTTAATTAAACAATTTAAATCTTCTTTTCCTGCCTGAACTTGTTAAAGCACCTGGGAACAACGTTCTGCCCCCTGGAACGCTGCTGGTGGGATCAGCATTAGTTGGGATTAAG